>NW_015648618.1:318568-382078 GCF_001515625.1 Sinocyclocheilus rhinocerous
TGTATGAGTGTGAATGAGCAAGTGTGTATCATCAGTGGAACCAGACAGGGGTCAGAAAACAGGATCAGCAGGCAGGACAGATGTTCTTATGCATCCACAGCAGTAATTTAATTTTATCTAAAGACAAACTGTGCAAAACTGTCTGAAATCTAAAAAGAAGCAGAAAAAATGGATCGCAAGAAAGACAGAGAGCACTTGGGAGTCGTGGACCGATAAAAAGCCTCTTTATGGGTTATTACAAGCACCTCTTTCATTTGCTCGCTGACACACAATGAAAAATTAGGATGAGGCACCACTGCTCCGTCTCCAGCAGTGTGGAATCACCAGGAAAAGCTTGAAACTGTCCGCAGCGAGACACGACATTAATCCAACGGCAATTAACTGTCTATAGAACTTTTTATTTATTATTTAAATTACAATAAAGCAAAAAAAATAAAAATACATTTGAAATTAGAAAATTATCCAGGACAACTTTTACAAATGCAAATGAGTCAATCATTCCAATATCTCTAAGTCTTGGCAAGTTCTGGAAAGAGTAAATCAATTGTAAATCTGACACTCAGAGGCCTTGAACTGACATTTTATCTCAACACCCAAACTTCATCTGTTAAAACTCATTTACTCCGTGCAATAAAATCACAAACACAACACGATAACTGTCACAACAACTCATAACATTTTACAGAGATGGTCACGGCTGACTTCAGCCTGCCCTTCAAACGAGCTCTGAGAGTTTGGATTGGTCACTTGATAAAAAGCTTCTTGTGTAAAGTTCTAACGTTAAAGCAATGAGATGTCAATGAGTTTTTCTTACATTTTGTTAATCCCAAAAAAAAAGAAAGAAAATTATATATACATATATATATATATATATATATGTGTGTGTGTGTGTGTAAGTCTTGGCAAGTTCTGGAAAGAGTAAATCAATTGTAAATCCGACACTCAGAGGCCTTGAACTGACATTTTATCTCAACACCCAAACTTCATCTGTTAAAACTCATTTACTCCGTGCAATAAAATCACAAACACAACACGATAACTGTCACAACAACTCATAACATTTTACAGAGATGGTCACGGCTGACTTCAGCCTGCCCTTCAAACGAGCTCTGAGAGTTTGGATTGGTCACTTGATAAAAATCTTTCATCACGACCGGACGTGTAGCGACGACAACTGACATGTTCACACTGTAACAGAATCAGAGATGCTTGATGAAAGTGTAAATGACAAACGTTTAATCAACCGAAATGTAACATCAACAGCCACGGGGGCCGTAGTTAATGAGAAGTAATGGAAGAAGCCTTCTGGGGGCTTTTTTCCGTAGCGTAGGAATGTAACTCACACCATTTAGTGTGAATGGTGTGCCGTGGAAAGCTTTAAATAATCACAACCTGAGATTTATGGATTGGCAAAGGAGTTCTGAAAATAGTCTGTGTGGAAAGTTCACTTAGTTTCCGACCTCATACTGCTCCCATTATTCTGCTCTACTATATACATTTGATATCTATTCACTATAAGTATGAATCAGCATTCATAGCATATTCAAAAGTCAGATATCTCAAAATGAAAAAAAAACTCAAATGTGTTTTATATGCACATATATACAGTGATAGTTAAATGAAATGACAGTTTTTCTTTTTTCTTACACTTCATCTGATCAAAAATAAATAAATAATCATATATTTAAATATATAAAATAGAAATATTATATGTGTGTATATATATACATATATATATATATATATACATTAATATTTTTATATATAAAATGTACAAATATAAAATATAGTACTTTTTACTGTTTTATAAAATAAAATACAAAACAAAACATTTTATTTGGTTTTATTTTATTTTTAAAAATACAAAAATATATTTTAAAAATATTTTAAAAATATATAACTGCATATTTAGCATGAATGGTGTGGCATGGAACACTTTAAATAATCAAATCCTGAGATTTATGAATTGGCAAAGAAGTTCCAAAAATGTTCTGTGCATCCCCATATTTTGAATTTATAGCACATTCAAAAGTCGGATATCTCAAAATGAACTCAAATATTTCTCATTAAAATTTTCTTAAAACCAATTTTTTTTGAGGTACACTATACTTATACACTTATTTTATATACCTTTACCTTTTCATTTTTGTCTATTTCTCCAAAGAAATTTAAGTAGAAACATTTAAAAAAAAAATTGAGGCAAGACACCACAGGTGAAAATAAATAAATAAATAATGTATTTCCCCAAAGGATTAATAGCAGTAGATTAAGACATTTTCTGTATTACAAGTTTTCTGAAATGTTATGTTTGAATATGCAAATGAGGCATTATCTAATAAAATATGCACAAATTTGCATACATTCCCAGAAAAGAAATCTTAACATTGTATAGAGCCAGATTTAATTTAATTTAATTTAATTTAATTTAAAAAAATACTCCATCTAAGTGCACGTTTGAGAACGAGAAATTACTTCAGACAGGTACAAAAAAAGAGAACCCGTCATGGGATGTCGAAATAAGATAGTTTAATAGTGTCACGTCCCACTCTTCCACTTGATCACACCCACGTCTGACACTTACTGTCACAAACTAGCATAATCTGTCTTCTGTGGGACACGCCACACGCCACAACCATTTACTACTTTTAATTATTTAAGTAAATAGTTTAAAAGGATGGGAAATTAAATAGTGAAGCTGGACACTCTTAAAATTGATGGCATTGATGGTTCCATGAAGAACCTTTAACATCCATAGAACATTTCCATTGCAGAAAAGGTTCTTTAGATCATTCAAATGTTCTTCACACTAAGCAAAAACTGTTCACTGAAAGGTTCTTTGGGAACCAAAAATGTTTCTTATCACGGTGAAAACTCCCCTTTGGAACCTTTATTTTTAAGAGTGTAGAAAAATTGAGAGAAAGAAAAAAGCTTTGCAAATGGGATCTGTTTAATATATCAATTCTTTCTCCCAGACAGCAACAAGATTACTAGTAGAGAGAGAGTGAGAGAGAAAGAGATCTCAACATTGTCTCACACAGGGTTATTATTGTAAAAAACAAAAAAAAACTACAATCATAAAAACCGTATTACTTGAAATAAAATAAACATTAACTGGAATAAAATTTTATCAAAACTTGATAAAAACTATATTACATTTACATTTAGTCACTTAGCAGATGCTTTTATCCAAAGCGACTTACAAATGAGGACAATGGAAGCAATCAAAATCAACAAAAGAGCAATAATATGAAAGTGCTATAACAAGTCTCAGTTAGCTTAACGCAGTACACGTAGCAAGTTTTTTTTTAAATAATGTAATAAATAAAAAGAAAACAGATAGAATAGAAAAAGAATAGAGCAAGCTAGTGTTAGAGGTCTTTTTTGCTTTTGTTAATTGTATAATAAATGAAAAAAAGCAAACGAATAGAGTGCAAGTCTAAAGGGACAAGTGTTTTTTTTTAGAATAGAATTAGAATAGAGAGTGCTAGAGTTAGAGGGTCAAATAAAGATATAAAGATAATATCTATATTATAAAGATAATATAGACACATTTAATACAAAACAAAACAAAAAACACAGAACCATAAAATTAAATAAAATTTCAAATTAAATTATTTCAGCTAGTTGTCAATATTTTTTTAGATTAAATAAACTAAAACTAACAACTTAAACTTAAAAAAAAACTATATAGACACAGGAAAAAAATAAACTCAATAAACTTTAACTAAACTTGATAAAAACTATATAGACACATTTAATACAAAGCAAAAAACACAGAACAAATAAAATAAAATAAAATTAAATTAAATTTCAAATTAAATTATTTCAGCAAGTTGCCAATATTTTTTTAGATTAAATAAACTAAAACTAACAACTAAAACTTAAAAAAAAATATATATATATATATATAGACACATGAAAAAAATAAAAAGGACAAAAACACACAACAAAATTACTAAACGTTTAACTCAAATTAAAATGAAAGCTAAAATGAATTCAAAATTGCCAAATAATCAATGACAATAAAACAACACGGGTCTCAAACTGTGCTCAGACACCAAAGACTGCAGTCAAAAGTCAGATATCTCAAAATTAACTGAAAAATTATATTTGAAAAATCTAATTCTCTTAAATCTGAAATATTTCAGCTATACTATACATGTTCATTTTATTCACTCTTTGCATTTTTGTCTATTTCTCCAAAGGAATTTAAGGGAAAAAAAACATCTGAAACTAAGCTGATACCTGAATGAAACGTAAATGAGATATCCTGAGCTTTGAAAGAGCAACTTTTGAGCAATGCCATTTTCCGTTGGATATTTTACCGCAAAGTATTTGGGAAAGAGAAAGAGAGAGAAACAGCAGGCGTATGAGTGTATCGATGTAAATGTATGTGTGTGTGTGTGTGTGTGCGCGTGTTAGAGTAAGATGGAGAGAGTGCTTTGCGTGAATGTGTACTCGGATGATAAGGAGGGTAATTAATTTTGTTTAATTAATTGCTACAATGCTGTTATCATCACAGGAAGTGAAGAGCACAACTTCTACTGTTCTTAAGCGGCAAATCACACACACATACACACACACACACACACATACACATACACACACACAGTCATACGCCATAACCTCATTAAGGTTGAGGACAAGTTCGTTCACAATACAGATGAGAAGACAAGCTTTTATAAACACGGATCCTTACATCTGTTAATCATTTGCAAATCCATGAACAAAACACAGACAAATTATGTATCCAAGATATATAAACCAATGTTTCCAACAAGAAAATCACATGAACTGACCGAACACATGCTACATGACTGATATAAACCACCATGTTCATACAAACTGTTCCCATCATACATGACTATAAACATCAGCTAGAATGAGAACGAGTGGGAGAGAGAGAGAGAGAGAGAGAGAGAGAGAGAGAGAGATAAAGAGAGAGAGAAAGGACAAGGGCCAAAATGTAAAAATCAATTTGCCAACTAAAACAGATGACCCTAAACTCAGTGTGGGGCTGGTAATGGTGGGGGGGCTCCCTCGGTAAATTCAATTTACGCAGCCCTACCAACTCAATTTGTGCTTCCATTTGGGGGCAGAAGAGAGAAGCGGCGCCACGGGATCAAGCGTCCCCCCAGGCCCCTGCGGCTCCTCTACATATGTTCCTCTTCCCAAACCTAATAATACCCACTCCAACAAAAGCCAGGTATCTCCATTCTGTTTTACACACACAAACACATTGGTTCTTTTCTTTGCACCATACAATTGTCTTTCATACACTTATATTCTTTTTGTCCCTTACTGACTGGGATATTAGCGTACTGCTTGCATTTACACAGTAAAAGATTTTTATTTAACCGATTATTGGAGTATGTTTTACAAGAAAATACTATTTCAATTTTTCGAAAATGTCATATTTCTTTGTAATTGTTTGTCATATTTACTAGCAATTTCTGAGTGAAAATATACATTTTCAGCATACATTTATGAAATTTGGCAGACGCTTTTATCCAAAGCAACTTACATTGCATCCACCATGCTCCACTACTTGAGCTAATATTTCAAAGCTACATTGTTCTCACATGACCTCAATATATATATTATATATATATATATGCATGCATTCTTTATAAAATATTTTAGCAAAAAATTGCATTTTAGTCTAATTTACGTTAAAATGTCTTAAAACATTTAACAGTGTGATCAAATAATGAGTCAAGAATATATATACTGATATTACTTTCACTTCATTGCTCACAATGGAAAGGTCATGTGGAGAGCATTGCATTATTAGACACAATATTTGGCACAGAGTTTAAGGCCATATTTATAATACAAATTCTGTTCTAAGCATACATAAAATCTACAGTATACAAACGTTATGTGGCATAAATAATAAGTGTAGTATGGTAGCAACTCAAAACTGTTTTTTCTCTCTCCCAAACAAGAAGGATGGATATTTCGTACACATAAAGAGTTGTGCAAATTTTATTTTATTTATTTTTTATTTTTTTGTAATTTAAAGTTCTAAAAAAATAATTATAGAAATGTATTAATAAAAAATAACACCTAAACATAATATAAAATTATATTCAAAATTAAAAGTTAAATAAGCAACCCCAAAAAATCTTGGGTTGGTATGAGTAACATGCTCTTCAAACTGATTCAAAAGTCATTTTTATGGCTTTTATTCTGTTAGAAATTCTCAAAGGGATTTTTTGCTGACAGACTCATGCTACAGTGGTTCTTTTGGCCTTGGGAAATTATGACAGACAGCTCCCGAATTTGAGGTTGTCCCGAAAGAAAAGCTGCTTCCCGTTTCTGTCCGTTTCGGTGTGCCTCAAAGCGACACTTTCAGCCCTGAGCAGCTTCAAACTGTGATTATTTTAGGTTTTTAGTCTATCGTTTTTATTTTTTAGATGACACAAAACACTGAGGTACACGTGTAGCGATCTGACCCCACGCCAGCGTGTTTACAGACCACTAGTCTCTGATTTGCTGACAGTATGTCAGATAGATGAAGACACAGCTTTTATTCTTAACGGATTCTTACAGCCACAAGGGAAAAAAATGTGGTTTGAGATGCCAACAAAAAACCACAGAGAGAGAGAAAGAGACAGATAAAGAGTGAACAGGTTTGGATGGAGTGGTTACTCATACCGACTGTTATTTCCACATATATAATCGAGTGAGATCAGACAGGCTTCATCTAAATCTCCACCTCTTTTATTCATTCTGTCTGTCTCTATTTTCTCACTTTTTCTCTGTTTCTCTCTCTCTCTCTCTCTCTCTCTCTCCCTGATAATAAATAAATTCCACTCTTCTCATTGGGCAGATGTTCACATTTTCACCCTGCTTTTCCTCCTCCTCCTTGCTTGTTCACGCTTGCTCTCTCGGTTTTAAGGATCCTCATCTGCTCTCAGTCAGAGTAATTCCCCACAGATCAGAGCAGGGCAGGTGTTTGCTTCACCCTCGTCCCTCTCCAGGGGCCGTGTTGCCCTGACAACTGACCATCCCGAGCCTCTGCACATTCGCGGCTGCCGTATGCGTGTTCTGTTTGGTTTGGACCAATGGTCACCCCCTGCGCTTTAATTGAACATGCACTTCTCAGCGGGAGAACATGCAGAGAAAGGAACAGCCGCAAAAACACGTTCTTCCTACATGCATGACTATGAATGTCAACTGTGCTCAGACCACTGCGTCTGTACGAGGGGATTTCTTGGAGTCTTGCTGGTGGAAAATCATACTCAGCCCAATAGAATGCATATAAAAACAGCCTTTGTTGATTTGGAAACATGACAGCTGGTCTTTTCCTGTCCTACTGCCATGACAGACAGAACAACAAGATTCCCAAGATGAGTCAAAGACTTCAAATTAAAACCGAACTGAGGGTTATTGAAGAATGTGTCCGTGTTCAAAACAACAAAACACAATGCAACACAGCTGTTTGGGTTTGTATTCATCCAAACAAAACCTAGTATAGCAAAGCGACACAAAACAAAAACAAAACAGCTGTTTGGACTTATGTAATATATAAAAGATCAAAACAAAACACAGCATTACAGTTTTATCTTTTTTTACACAAATGCAAGTTCAAACGAAAAAAAAAAACAGCTGTTTGGACTTATATTATATACTAAAGATCCAAACAAAACAAAAACTATAGCAATGCAACAAAAAGCTAAAACAAAAACAGCTGTTTGGACTTATATTACATACAAAAGATCCAAACAAAACAAAAACTATAGCAATGCAACAAAAAGCTAAAACAAAAACAGCTGTTTGGACTTATATTACATACAAAAGATCCAAACAAAACAAAAACTATAGCAATGCAACAAAAAGCTAAAACAAAAACAGCTGTTTGGACTTATATTACATACAAAAGATCCAAACAAAACAAAAACTATAGCAATGCAACAAAAAGCTAAAACAAAAACAGCTGTTTAGACTTTTAGTGCACATATACAAAGTCAAAACAAAACAGCATAATTGTATGATCTTGTATTACAAACATGCAAAATCAAAAAAAAAGTTTGGGGTTATATTACACATAATAAAAGATCTAAACAAAGAAACACAAAAGGAAACGAAAAAAACAATGGTTTGAGCTTATACGTGCAAAAAATTCTGACAAAATATGTCAAAAAAAGTAATTTGAGCTATTATACATACACAAAATCCAATCAAAACAAAACTAAAAAAACTACCAACCAAACAAACAAAAAAAAAGTCAGTCTGCGCTTATGTTCTTACAACAGATCCAGACAAAACAAAGCAAAGTGGGGAAAAAAAAAACCCAAAGAAGACGGTTTAAGCTTATATTATACATATGAAAGATACAGAAAAAAAAGATTTGGGCTTATACTATACATACAAAAGATCCAAACAAAAAGCAAAGCAAAAATCAACAAAAGTTTGTGTGAATGTCTAATCCCTGAAAGAACAGTATATTTTATGACCTGGATTAAGATGACTGAATTAGACTTTTTCTGCTCATCTAAAATGTTTGTGGAATGTTGAATAAAAGTGCAATGTCATTTAACGGCACAGAAGTATAACTGATAGATCATGATTCCGTCGGGGAGGATCGTTTCCTCTGAACAATTTTTTCCTCCCCTTGACAGGTAGAAGAAGACAAATGAAAAGTTAAGATGGCACGTGGAGGCGTGTTAGTGAGCCGCAACGTGTACCGTGGCACCCTGCCTTGCAGGGCATTGTGGGATATGTCCTCCACCGAAGTGGCTGCCCAGATGACATATTACAGCTCTGCGGGAAACGCATGGGCCTACAGGAGGAGGCGTTTCTCCTGCGTTCTGCAAACTTTTAATTTCGGTTGTCCTCCCTGCTGCTTTTACCCAGGTTCAGCGAGAGCCCTGCGGATGGCCGAGGCGTGTTTGCGTTGGCCCCTTCAGAGAAGGATGCGAGCCCAGAGGCCTCTTTAACGCTCCAACTTTCAACTTTGAAGTTTTCTTTGACTGCGCAGTGAAAATATTGGCGAATACAGCTGAAGCACTTCTCTTATTCGTAAATCAACTGGAGCCTTCAGAGATCAAAAGGCTGCGCCATAGCACCTTATGAAATATTCGCTTCCTCACAACGTTTACATCCTCACATTAGATAAAAGAAAACATTCTGGGAGAGGCCTCCATCCTGGTGGCAAAATCAAAGTGATTTACGCACACACACAACACTCTGCCAATAACACAACGACACAATGAGGATGTCTGAACCTGCAGAAACAAAAGAAGCCCATTGATTTGCTGTTAGCAGATCTGATGAGTGGAAATACAGGCAGAGTCTTAAGATGGCTGGATCGGTGAAGATATCGTCTCCAGTGCGACGCTGCTGTTTTCCCGAACCCCAATCTGTTGTATCATTGACACATAAATGGATTAGGGTCATGTATCACTGATAATGGTCTAGCCCAAAGAAGGTGTGTCTGCGGTTCTGGTTGTGTGTGCGCGATAAGGCCTATTGATTATGTACCATATGCAGTTCCCACGCCATCCTTTGTGCCATGTGTTCGGTGATGTGTTTTTTTCCCCAGAAAGGGGTGGGTGCGGTGCTACAGCTGGTGAGTGCGGGGTTCATTTACTCACACAGCCGATGGCCTGCAGGAGCCTGTGTGCTTCTGTCTGGAAAGGTAAAAAAAGGTGTGTTTTCGTGCAGCCGATTCAATGAGTTTCTACGAACAGAATCTGCAATCAAGACAAAAAAGACGCCACACGTTCAAGACAGACAAGTCCTTTTTAATGGATATAATCACAGTGGTTTCGAAATGAGAACTGTACAGCTGCGTTTTCTGACTGATAAGGCCACAGTGAGGAGTCCGATACAAGAGGCACGTGTGTAATTCACATTACACACAGAAAATATATTCACATTAGACGCCTGGGTACACTTTCAACATGATCAACTAAAATACCACAAGTCTGAACTACATCAATCACGATGTAACCCCCCTACCAAGTGACATCCATGTCATTTTACAGGAGAGCGATGCTTAACCATCTGCCACTGTGTTCACAGCTTTAGTCTACTTGGTTCAAAGTTTTAGCACATGACAAACAGTGTGTGATAACGTCTGGCAGTGATGCTGGAGGTACGTCGAAGCTACAGTTTTGCATCTACTTCTAACTGTGACTCCGGGGTTCGTTTTGCAATTTCAAATCAATAAGAAGTCGCAGTTTTGTATAATCAACATGATAAAAATCATACACATAGTTTGTCATGTACTCTAGACAAAACCTTTCAAACATGATCTTAAATGGATAGTTCACTCAAAAATAGGGATGCACGACTTGTGAGGAAAAAAATTTTTTTTTTTTTTTTTATATATATAAAAAAAGCTCCAGGTTTGTCGGGTGGCATAATTTGGCCCAAAAGTTTGATAATTATTATTATTATTAAATAAAATAATTTAAATAACTCTTAAAATTTTAATATTTCATTGCAAAATATTTATTTATTTTATGCAAATATTTAAATTATATTTAAGAACTTTTTTCTTCTTCTTACAATGTTAAAACATCAAGCTTTTATTTTGGCAGAAAACCACAGGGAGCCATTAAAGCTTCTCTTTTGTTGACAACAGTCTGTTTATAAGGGCATCCCATTACAAATTCATGACAATGGTTCCCAAATGTATGTCATAAGCGACCCAAAGTACAGCACAAGCAGAGATTTAAAGTGCCCCTATTATGGATTTTTGAAAATTACCTTTCATTCAGTGTGTAACACAGCTCTAAGTGAATGAAAACATCCTGCAAAGTTTTAAATCTGAAAGTGCACCGTGTATAAAGTTATTGTCTCTCAAAAAAAAAGAGTCGACTCTGAATCATTGAAACTAGTCGTTTTTAAAACAAATCCCAAGCCGTTTCATGTTGACGTCAACATAAAACATTAGCATATTGCCCGCCCACTTGTTGCGCGCGCAGACCCGGGAAAATTTGACCATCAGTCGATTTTCGCATAGGTCTGAATGAAAATGCTAATTCATTCTTTGCCACTAGGTGCCGCTTTTGGAGCGGTAAAAATAGCTGTTTCCCCGGTAACGCTGTACACAAAGCAGCACTGCGCTCACAAACACTGCTTTATCAGGCATTACAGGCATGATGAAATGAAAATGAGACCAATCGGACCAATCACCACAGATTAGCATCACGCAAAAGAGGGGTTTGGAAAAATGAATAGTTGAGCAAAACGTTTGGGAGTCGTTGAGCAAATAAGGTAAAAAAAAAAAAGCATATTATAAGACATTGAAAGTTGTTTTTGACTTTGCATGCATGTCATCTGTTGTTGGGGACTCCCAAAACCAAAATATGAACCTTTCATTACCCATAATAGGGGCACTTTAAAGGGGTCATATGATGCGATTTCAATTTTTCCTTTCTCTTTGGAGTGTTACAATCTCTTGGTGCATTAAGAAGATCTGTAAAGTTGCAAAGACTAAAGTCTCAAATCCAAAGAGATATTCTTTATAAAAGTTAAGAGTTAACCACGCCTACCTAAAACGCCTCGTTCTAACACGCCCCCACATATCTACATCACGATGTGGGAAGATTTGCATAACACCGCCCAAATGTTCACGCAAAGAAAGAAGACCTAACTTTATTCTCGCTGTAGTTTTGTTGTTGCCGCTGCCGCCATGTCGTGAAGACACTGTGTGCTTCGTTGTGAAAGCGAAACTACTTTGTTTGGCCTTCCAAAAGAGGACAATATCAGCTTTGTCATGCTTAGAGCTGATCCGTGCTGGTCGCTGAGGAAATACATAAACTTTGCGGTGTGGATCGCCGGACGCGTTTCAGAAAGGCGGGGCATAGAGGAGAAACAATAATGTACAGTATGTGAAAAATAATGTGTTTTTTGAACCTTAAACCGCATAAACACATTTCATTACACCAAATACACAAAATAATGTTCTTTTTAGCAACATCATATGACCCCTTTAATGCAAATCGAGCCGCTCTGAGATACTGAAAACACTGGATCATGAGTTGCTCCAGTGTAAATGAACACAGTGCTGTGCTTCACTCTGAAACTCTATTTATTAAATTAAATTGCAGCCTTATTGGTTTTATTTTGATTAATCATGCTGCCTTACTCAAAAATGAAAATTCTGTCATAATTTACTCACCCTCATGTCGTTTCAAACCTGTATGCCATGGGTTTTCAATAAATGAAAATTAAGTAAATGATGACAGAACATTTTCTGAACTATCCCTTTAAGGTTAATAACAGAATTTTGTGTCGTTAAATTTGATTTTAAATTCTTCAACTAACTACGTTCACTGGGGATGTCCAATGGAAGTCAACACTCAATGCTCAAACATTGCTCTCTACTTCTCAAACGAGCCCACCAATGGATCAATGGATGGGTGTGGCCTTTTCCGGAGTCTCTTGGCCTCATTCTGAAGCTTCTGTCGTATGTAGCCCTTTATTTCTGAATCAGTCTTTCCAGGGAAGAACCGCTGCACTGTCCCTGTGGAGAATGTTTCACTGGTAATCAAAACTGCAAACTTGAGACCACAATTAATCACAAACTTCACAATGGCCTGATTGCAGTTAATGAAATGGAACTGAATGCATACTAAACTAAAACTAACTAAAAGACACCCACCGTGCAGTACTTGTTACAAACAGTCCCTTATACATACTCAGAATGGCCTGGATCTCATGTGCTGGAAGAGCTGGCTTAGGCATCCCTCGCTTGCTGTTGACGATGCCTGAGATTGAGTGAGAGGCCAGACAGTCTCTGTCGTAGAGGCTGCGCAGCAGGTCATTGGTGAGTTTCTGAGCGGTGGTCCCTGTGTTGCAGTGCTCCAGGAGATCAGCAGTGATAACCTGGAGGAAGAAACAAAAAAGATGTTGTGGATAAGCTAAGAAAATGTATTCAACAACCAATGAATGACACATTTTTAAAACTGATAATAAAACTGAATAATCAACGATAAATGTTATTATTGATTAGTCAGATCTTTCGTACGGTTCAAAATGCACTACTACGACCTAAAAATACATTTAATTTCATTTTACTGCTCTTTTAATGCAAGCATTTGCAAAACAATGCACTCTTACAGAAAGCAATTTAATGTTGCTGTCATTGTTAAACTTTAAATATTTAATAGAGATTGTGCAGGCAAGTCATTCAAATATTAGCTAAACAACAAATTGTAGTTTTAAATGAGCCACAACTGAACTTGAAATCATAAATGCAGGTAATTATATTTTTACAGAAACGAACAGTAATTTTAAATCATGCATAATTCATATATATCCAAATAACGGTACATACATTGGTTTGATCATTTTAATAATTTTGGTTGTTTGCTGCTTTCAAGTGACAATGACAAATTACAATTTTTTAACAAGCAGATTAATCAATTACTAAAATAGTCGTTAATTGCAGCACCAGAAAAGCAAAAAACATTTTGAATACAGGAACTTTTGTCTAATATGTTGTGTTCATTTATTTAATCTAAAAAATATTTTAAACTATTATTTTTTATAACCATTCCATATTGTATTCTTTATTGTAAAATATTTTGGGAGCCAGTGTAAACATCACTTTACTTTTCACATTGTTCGAGTGAGAGCATTGAACATTATGTCTGATTAATCAAAGCAATAACCAGCAGATTAATCGACTATTAAAATAAGTGCAGCCCAACGATGAAACAGTAGCAAAAAACAGCAACTGTGGCTAAAGAAAATACAACTTTTTATTTCAAAACAATTAAACACATGAAATTCTATGAAGAACTTTTATCAAAATGTACATTAAATTTCACCAAAATGAGAAAGCTGATTACAGAAGCATCTAAAATGTAACTCTTACTTTTTGTTCGGGAAGCGTTCCATTCATTTGAGGCATTGTTTGTGTGACCTCATACTGACCACACCCCTGCTGCTCTGAACTTGCACATTCAGCTGCTCTTCCACTAAGCACCCTTGGAGGAGAAATGTGACTGGGTGGCCTGCTTCTCTCAAGCTCCCTTGGAATGCTGGGAGTTGCAGCTTCATGGCTGCCGCACAGCCATCTATCACTCTTCTCGATCAGCTCTTCAAGTGTCTGAGCCAACTTCCCACAAGCTGTAAAAAAAAGTATGAATTTAGACTGAAATTGTCTCACAACAAGAGGTAACCTGTTGTGTAACATGGCACACCACAGTAACACTAAATCTTTCTTTGACGCGAAGTTTCCTCGTGAACTTGCTGAACTTTTCCTCAAATTGAAATGATCTTGAAACATGAAATGATCTGTGAACGAGTGTGTTTTCAGTGAGTTTTCAGCTCGGTGTAAATCTTCCCCTGCCAATGGAAATGCATTGCTGTAAAATAAAAAACCAAAACCTGAAAGGACACATTTCAGAAGTCCACTGCTTTACCTGTAAGGCTTCTGATTTGTTCTCGGAGGCCGTCCATCTCCCTCTGCATGCTCACCACCATGGTGATAAGCTCCGCCCTTGAACGTGATTGGAGGCTTCCGAGCACCTGGAAGAAGATTATCCACGTCACATTATAAACTGAGTGGACACATTGGTTCAAACTTGTATCAGTAATTTACCAAAAATGCCCATGATCATTTTAAGCATGGAAAACAAGTGTTTGGAGCTGAATGAGTTTAAGTGCAATCACTTTTTGGCTCTAAATTCTCAAAAGGCATTGCACAGTAGATGTTTAGAAGCTTAATTTAATTTATGCAGTAAGTTAAATGTTAGATTATTAATAAAGTAGCCCAAAAGTGGAATTTAGTGCCATATTACCTCCATAGTAAAATTTGCATCCCTTGTTGCATCTCCAAGGGGCTTGTCAACCTCAAAAGCCTGTTCGAGAGCAAGCAAACTACATATGAAAGAAAATACAACAAACCAGTGGTTCTGGTTTGGTTTGCAACTTCAAAATGACATTGGCTAGCAATGTAAAAAATGATCGTTTTGAGGTTCCTCACATTGGCAGAAACCTGAAGATGCATCAAATATCCTGTTACATTATTAGATAGTTCAATATATAATTTAAGTGCCTGGAATCCTTTCCGTCATGATGGGATTCCTGAAGAAACTGAAGGCAGTCTTTTAAGTTCTTGCAGGAACTCTTGGGGCTTCATCATGTAAGCTCCCCGGAGAACTGATTTCCCTTTTTGAAATGGGTCCTAAAGGTTCTCGAGAGGGTTTTGCCGGTGTGATAATGCCTCCAGTGTCTTCATTTTTACAGTAGCCTATGTGATCCTATTAACCCTCATTAAACTAGGCTACAGATACAGCAGGTCTGAAATAAATCATTTAAAGCTCCTTAATCACATGGAAGATACAATTTATCTGTCGTATATTTTCATTATTTTAATTCATTTTATTATTCAAATCTTAAAAGCTATAAATGTTAAGAATTGTCATTGGAACAGATGTTTTAATCTATTCAGCAATGCTTATCAGCTAAAAACAAAACTGATTACAATATTGATTCAGCAATAAAAAGGAACAGACCTTTGTTTTGAACTTAACATAGTCAGCGTTGCAAGATGAGATGTCCTCTCCATTTAGTTCTCTCCATTTTCTCCTCTTCGCCGGCTCTTGCTGAAAGACAGTCACATAATTAAATCAAGGCACTGCAAAACAATGACACATATGCAACAAAAGCTTGATGTTTACATACAATGAAGACGTGGTTCGCCCTCGCGCCGGTTTCTTCGGGTGTCTCTTCGTGTGCCTCGTATCCACTGTACAGGATGCGCTTTGCTATTGTTTTTCTCCTCATCTTTCGCCCATTAGCCGTTTTCCTCGCCGAAAAACCGTCCGGTTCTTTATCATGCCGGTCATGGCCACGCGCAGATCCGTGACAGCCTGATGACTTTCACGCTCGTGGCATTTCGATTAAAGTTAAAGACACTCTGGCGTGTCAGCATCACGAGTGCGTCTTGAAACGCTTGAAAACGAGTAAAATGTGTGGAAAAGGGACCCTAAAAGTTTTAACAGTGGTGACCTATAACAATTTGAAGAAAAAATACATCATAAACGGTTCATAATCTCTCATAAAGACATGCTATGTAGGCTATTAGCTAGCATAACATTATGTCATTTTAATAATGTAAACATCGCATCTGATGTTTATTCTGTACATGAAAGTGAGATTAATTATAGACTAGAAATAGCTAGCCATTTGTAAGGATCCCTCTCGCTATTATTTTGTATTTTTTACTATTCTATTTAGCAGCCTTGGTTTACTGGCACATCCCACTAAATAAAGCACACTGCAGCCTCCCCTTACCTTTTTTAAAACATTAGAGATATAAATCCCATATTTTTTTGTGTTAACATATGTTCGATAAACTATTATCTAACATAACATTAACCTGGCATTAAATGTATCTAGCTTTAAAAACATAAAATGTCTTATTCCCTCTGGAAATATGGATTTTGGCCTACTTGACTGTATCTAATATGTTAAAATCATCATAATCATAACTGTCATAGACATCATCATTAAATAAAATCAAAACTGTCATAATCTAATTAAATATACGGAATTAGTTGTAGTACAACACTTTTTAATTATAAACAAATTATACAACATTACAAAAAATAATTAAAATTGTGACACAAAGTAAGATCTTGTGGACACTTTCGGAGGGTAGGTAAATATTTTATTTTCTGAATTTTTACACATGTTGGAGAGTTTACTGCATTAGTCAAGCTCAACCGTGGTAACCAAATTATTGTAAGAAAAATTATAAAGCAAATGCATTTTAAACATTTATGGGAATTGTTATTATACAATAGAGTTTTAAA
Organism: Sinocyclocheilus rhinocerous; assembly: GCF_001515625.1. Taxonomy (NCBI): domain Eukaryota; kingdom Metazoa; phylum Chordata; class Actinopteri; order Cypriniformes; family Cyprinidae; genus Sinocyclocheilus; species Sinocyclocheilus rhinocerous. The sequence goes on from NW_015648618.1 coordinate 335,356, forward strand.
AAAATCTTAATTACAAGCCCTATACATGAAGACATTTTTTTTCCTCAAAAAAATATACTGTCTAAAATAAAACCAAAACAATGATATAAAAATCTGAAGCTTTAGACATTATACTGTGGGAGACTTTATAGGGCACATTATACAAGAGACTTTATAGGGCACTTTCTTTTTCTTTCCCACTTGTTCTTTCTTTTTTTGGCTGTGTGAGCACAGATACCAGTGAGAGGTCAGGCAAGGTTTGACCCCATGCATTCCCAGGTGACTACAGTGAGCACTAAGTGTATCCAGAAGCACCTGAGGTTGTAAAAGAGAGGCCTCTGCAGGGATGGGAGGAGGCAAGCGGCTCTGTGCTGGAACAAAGTGGATCCTGTAACTCATTAAAGCAGGCTAGGGATCACAAAAGTTCAATCAAATAGTGTTATGTGCACCAGTACCGTCTCTCTTCCGGTTATATGCACTGTGAATACGGGTCACTTTAAATGACAGCTTGTTTGGCTCGATCACAAGTCCTCAGACAAGACACATCATGTCTCACCTGCTAGTAAAATGCTTCTCAGATTAGTTTAATTCTCAGTTATTCTCAGTTTACCTGTATTAAATAAGGTTAAGGTTAAGTTTAATTTCTTTTAAAACCTTTAGTGTAGTAGTGGATGATGACTGACAGGTGAGTAGGCGGTGCTTCACTGCTGTCTAGGTGCATTAAATAGTGCTAATATTACAAATGTGGTTTAGTCACATGCAATTAAAATATGATTTATAGGTTCACAAAGTGTTTGGAGCCTCTTTACACCTATTCAGTGCTGTCCACCTGTGAATGGATTGATGAAATGGATCTCAATACCAATAATGTGATGTTTTGACGACTAGCACACAAAGACTAACTGTAAGGAGACACAAATGGCACTGACTAGAATTACTTCGTTACGGACACTAAGAAAGATGCACTTACATGCTGGATGAAAGAGAACTGGCACCTTCTCTTATGATGGTAATTAGACAAGCATGAGAGCTACGATCCTGGTGGCCAGAGTTATTTCAGTTCAGATCGTTTGAGAACTTTGTTTTAACTTACGTGAACAAAATGATTCACTCAACCTGGTAGATCCACCGTGACACTTCTGATCTGCAGAGACCAAACATGAAGATCCGTGACTAAAGGATGTCTTACATCACAGCAGATGCTATTACAGTCCAGGCTACAAATGTGACAGCAGAGCCACCATTTCTCGCTCAGACAGAACGATTATTGATCTCCGCCCTGCATATTGCAGCCTCTTGAGAGGCTCTGAACCAGCATAAGGAGGAGTATTGATGATATATTGATATGCATTCTTTTATTTACTTTACCCATAAGGCCTTTCACCTCTCTCCTAACAAATCAATTGCACATTCAACATAAAGCTTCGTTTTTGGGTCACAGGCTGCCATTCCCCATTTAGACTGAGAGCAGCTTTGAAGTCTGTCTTGTGACTGTCAGACTTGCTTATGCATGAGAATTTGTACTAAAGGATCTGATCTGAAGTCCGTCTAAAATAAAATACTAGAACCAAATGACGCCATTCATGAAGCCAGTGAACAAAAAAAAAAACAATGTTCAAAAATATTTTGACAATGTTTCTTGCATCGTTATTAAAAGTGTCAACACTATTTAAACAGTTTTGCACCCTAACCAGTTAACATATCATGGTTGCATATGTCTCAAAGTTAATGAAATCAAAAATACAAAAAAATAGAAATAAAAGAAATATTAATAAATGATTTTTTATATAAATTAATCTCTTAATAAAGAACACTGTGGATTATAATTCCCCTTTTGACCAGAAAACAGAGCATGTAATAAATAAATAAAAATTGTGTTAAAAGATTTTTAAAATATTTTTATATTTTATATAATAGTAATATATCAATAAAAATCATAAGAATGTAATTTATAGAATATAGAAAAACCTATAAACTATTTATACATATTATAATTATTTTAAGACCTTTTATTTATTTTTTTTAATTATTTTAGTAATATCAATTATTGTGGAGGTACTTAAACAACAGTGCATGTAATAAATATTTTTTTTAAATCATATTTTATAGTAATACTAATAATATGTTATTTATAAATAGTAATATAATTTAAATAAGACCAATTATTGTGGAGGTGGAATATTCTCAATCACTAAAATAATTATCAATAAACTGAAATCGTTAAGTAGAATCAGGATCAGAACTAAAATCGTTAAGTTCCTTATGATTCCCAACCCTAGTGAAATTTGTGTCCTTTGAGCTCATGCATCAAGAACAGACAAGAACTGTCTTCCCTCCTGATCTCTCTTTCTCCATCTTTCCTTCTCTGTACATAATGAAAATAGAAGAGTAAGTAAGTGCCATAAAGAAAGAGGCCCTGCTTGGGCACTGAGTGGGATTTAATTGACCATATGGGGGCGTCAGATTTGAACTCTGACCTTACTCCCATCAACCCTTGGGAGCGCCCTAAAATGATATAATGATCAGAAAGGTGGGCCAGCCACCCAGGCAAAAAAGGATGATACAAATGAGCACACACTTACATTCTATAATAGCTGTATTAAATGGACCTCTTAACATTTGTCTGTAGACTTGCATGCAAGACTGCGTTGTTTCTCACACTCACCTATCGCTGATGGACAGCTCGTGTTTTGAGCCCGCTCAGCATCTGTCACTTGATTAGACTCCCCACCATGGCACTTCTTTCCTCCGTTGCCAATGTTCTCTCCCCCCTCCGCTCATGCATATAGAGAAGCTTAATTTAAAAGGACAACAGCGCTGCCTTAAGATCTTTTGCAAAGGGACAAAATAAACTGACACATGAGTACAAAACAATGCAGGCCATTCGGTGTCCAGGGCAGCACTGAATGTGGAGGAGTGCCGGACAGGGGTTTTGTGAGCCTTTGATGGGTAAAACCTGATTTTTGAGGGTTAGATCTCTCTTTTTTGAAGATGAGTAATTTTTGTACATTCGGATGTTTAAATATTTTCTTCTATTACAGTTTAGTGAGCAAAAAATATGAGTTTTGCGATTCTTTGTGGTGCAGAGATGATACACTTCACCTTTAAGAACCAAACATTCAAATCCAGCATTCACATCCAATGTCCATTTAAAAACGAATGCAAGGCAAACAGTATAGTTTCTTTATGTTTAATTTCATTATCCAAAATCAGATGTAGTACAAAATCATTTACCTATACTTTCACATCTTACCTTGATGGTCGAATGACCTAAAAACACACTTACACAAAACTCTTTGTGAACACTTAACTACTTACTCACCCATTTGGTTCCAAACCTGTATGACATCTTTTCTTTCTTTTGTGGAATATAAAAGAGGATATTTTGAAGAATGTTGGCAATGAAACAATTTCAGTCCCCATTGACTTTCATTGTATGGACAAAAAACAAACAATGAAAGTAAATGGGAATCAAAACCATTGGGTTACCAACATTCGTCAAAATATCCTCTTTTATATTTTGAAGAATGTGGGTAACCAAACAGTTTCGGCTCCCATTGACTTCCACTGTACGGACCAAAACAAAAAAAAACAAAAAAAACAATGGAAGTCAATGAGAACCAAAACAGTTTGGTTACCAACATTCCTTTAGAAGAAAGTCAGTCAAACAGGTTTGCAATGGCATGAGGGTGAGTAAATGATGACAGAATTTCATAATTTTTAGGGTGGACTATCCTTTTAAGCACATAAGCATCAACAAAATAATCTCTATAACTGTTCTTTAACTTTATATTCTCCTTTATTTAGTCTTAGAATGAATCACTTATGTTGTAGCATTCCTCTTTTGTATTTTTCTTTGTCTAAAAGCACCTGCTGCTAAATTAATGAATTTACAGTGAGTAAACTTTCCCACGTGTCAAATGCTGCTTCTCATTAACTACTTACATCTAACTCATTGCATTTGCTTCAAGAAACAAGACCTTTTAGACTTTATACTGCTCATAAATCCGCAGGCAGATCCTATGGCCTATGGTCGTCTGTTAACATGAATCTGAGAGTTTCAAGACGACATGAAGCTGTGCAACCTACAAACTTTCTCCCAGAACAGTTCTGTTCAGCGTCAGCCGTTTCTGCCTTTGAGGGATTAGAGTGATGTCATCGGTTAGGTCTCAACCCTTTTCGCTGTCATCCTGGCTCAGGTCACCGTTAAGTCAGAGCGGCGCAGCTTTTGCATGCGTTGTAATTCAGACTGTGACTTTGATGATAATAGCACTAATAATGGCCTGACAGTGATGGATGGGTGCAGGCAATTTGGGGGCCCGTGAAGTGACCCTCGGCCCAATCAGAGCACTTCCAGGTTAAATGTGACCCCAGGCAGCCAGCAAAAAGGGAGAAGTGCTGAATGGATGGAGGAGAAAAAGAAAGAGTGAGAGAGAGAGAGAGAGAGAGAGAGAAAGGTGAGGCACTGAAGTGAGGAACACTCCTCAGGATATTAAGTAATTGCTGCTATACGCCATTTCTTCCCCGTTTGGATGCTTCTGCAAGATTCCAAGAGTAGAAACTCTGTCCGCTAACCACAGAGGCAGCCGCATTCGAATCCCTAGATCTACACCCGAAATTCTGTCGCGTTGCCAAAACCTTTCGGTTTCACAACCCAAGTCTTTGGCCGCAAAAACAGTTCTCTTAATCAGTCCAAACACCTCCCCGGGCAGCAGTGGGAATGCTTGGCCAGGCCATGTGTTAGACATTAAACGCAATCAGTGACGGCGTTTTTTGAGTGCTGGAGAGATTGAGAGGAAGGGAGATCCAGGTTGATAAATAGCAGAGCCACTCAAATGCCCGTCTGTTCACGGGGAGTCTGGGTAATCAAACCGAGGCCTGTTTGCTTTATTTATGCCGCACGTCAAAATGAGAGATTTATCGTTATTGCGAGGCAGCTCTTGATTAGTGAGGAGAATGTGGGAAGCTAACCTGGAAAAGCTCCACTGGCGTTTAACGCCTTCTTGTCGGGATGAGCACAAACCGAACAATGAGTGCGACGCATGTTGGTAAAGACGGAGAAGTGTCAAGGATTAAGTGTTCTTTGTAGTGAAAGCAATTCTCTGCGCAGCATTTTCTCATGATTACTGTACGAAAACGATCTCCAACTCTGTTCAAAAACAGCTAACATCTGATTGCCATTCATCGTTTAGCGGTATCATCTGCAGATGGGAATTGACACCAAATACAACATGAGCTATGGAAATGATTAAGCAAGACCTCCACAGCAAATAGCTCGGTTATGCAGTACTATCATTTCAATTTCCTTCGCAAACAACTGTTTCAATATACGCTTGGACAAACTAAATAAACACTTCTGACGTACTTACGGTTTCTTGAGACATTTAACCTTTTATCTTTCCCTGCCAGATACATACAGCATGTAAAGAATTAGTGCAAGGTTCTTCCCTCTAGGTCAACACTGTTCCTTGCCGTTCCTGTACTTTTCCATTTATCCTCCTCCATCTCCCTTAATCATACTGCTGGCCTGGCGACTTGAGAGGCGCCAAGTAACACGCAACCTGCCAGATCCAGCAAGGGGAAAATGAATTAAGTCCAGAGGGTAAAGTTGGGACGGAGAGAAGTGTGAGTGGGCCGGGTATTGAGCCCTGGGGCACCCCGAAAGTCATAACTCAGAGCTTAGGTACCGTGGACCGCCTGAGGAGTTACCGTCTGCCAATTGATTTAGTGTCATCTGAGGTCTTGGCCGCCTCTTGATTATGTGCCTTATTAAGTGATTCTCTGAGCATGACAGCTTTAGGATATTAGGTGGTACTTTCTGTGGCCCTTTTCTAAGTACATGAATCGCCTACTTTTATTAGCCTGAAGGACACTGCTTCTCAATCCTGGACTGATGGTGGTGAAACATCACCAGTTTTCTCATTTTGAGGTCGCAACCCTCTGGACGTCAATGTTTCTAAAAAACCGAAACACAAATATTTTTGTACCAAAACATGCTGTAACACCAAGTGAGCATGTTTCCTTTAGAGGGACATTTCCTTTGGAGAGTGTTTGTTTTCTTTCACCTTTGTTTGATGGAAAGGTTATGCAAACATATATAAAAGAATGATTTTTGTTTGATGTGTGTATATCTGTGCCTGTGTGTGGATGTGTGTGCAAAGAAGCCAAAATTGTGAGTTAAATATTGTCATAGACATTCATTAGCCAAGCGCAACAAGTATAGGGAACTTTTGACCAAAGTTACAACTGCAGGATTATTTTATCAGAAATCACATACACAGAGTTCCCAGAACCCACCAGGAGAAATCTCTTCATCCTCCATGTTGGATAAAATTCCTAAAGTACTAGAGATGCTGTTTACTATGGCTCCAGGGCTTCGTGCATTACTGGAAATAGACAAAGAGAAACCAAAAAAGATTAAATAAATATTACACTGTCAGTAATGTCAATACATCTCCTGAAAACTGTTTCAGGGGTATATTAAGTAAAACTGTCTTTTACAATGTGATTTTATTATTTGAATCACAACCGAGAATTAACTCATTTTCAATCAATGGGTTGGAATTTTAATTGCACTGGCCACACCATAAGAAATGTTTCTTGAGCAGCAAATCAGCAAAATAGAATTATGAAGGAACATGTGACACTGAAGAATGGAGTAATGGCTGCTGAGAATTCCGCTTTGCATCACATGCATACACATTTAAAAAATATATTTAAATAAACAACAGCTATTTTAAATTGTAATAATATTTTGAAATATTACTGTTTTTACTGTACTTTTGATCTAAGAAATGCAGCCTTGGTGAGCATTAAAGACTTCCTTCAAAAACTCAAAAATCTTACTAACCCCCAAACTTTTGAACAATATTGTATACAGATGAACACTTTTTTAATATTTATTACATAAATTAAATTGATCTCTCTGCATGTAAGCCTATAATGCTGTCAAGCTTTCAGACTTTCAGAACTTTAAAACAAGGCTCTGTCAAGCCATCACTCAAAGTTTGCCTTCATGGTGTTTCCTTTGTCTTGACAAACTTTTACATTTCTTTTACAATTCAACTATTTAAAACTCAAATCGCAATTCAGCATCCTGTTTGCTCCCTCAACTAAAATTCAAAAATTTAATCGGAATTTAAAAGGCATTCTCACTGAAATTCTGAATGACACACAACCCTGATTTGAATTGAATCAAAAGACTGCATTGGGTGACATAGAAGCCCCATTCTGCCTCCACACTACTTTTGAAGGATCAAGAATATAAAACACCAAACATGAAATTATATTACAGTCAATGTGTTAAAGCTATAATCATTCAACAAAGACAACATTCAAAACAAACTGTGCGGAGAAAATTTCAGCGACATGTTTCTAGGGTCAGGACTCTGAACCTTTAGTCAAGGCTATTTACTTCTGAATCTTTGTGCCAAGGAACTTTGACAACATGGCATTATGTGCAATTTATGTCAGGTTTGGTTTTGTGTGTGTTTATGTGCGAGAGTGTGTGTGAAAAAGAGTGTGACAGAGATTGCATTCATATGTATGACCTTCCTCTTTAGAGGCACCGTCAAAGATCACAGTCAGTGTTGACAGAGATATTTCTCCCATGCATTGCAGTGGTGAGGGCTGTTGTCTAAATGCTTACTCACCAGGCGCCGACTGAACAGGCCGCCAGCAGAGCCAGCCGGTGGCCCTGAATGCCCTTTTGCTGACTAGACTCTAGCAGCCAATAAATGGAGCTGTCACTCCTGTCAATCTTGCTTTCTCTGACACAATCGCCCTATCACGCCCGCTCATTCCATCCTGCCCGCCTCCGTTATGTCCCTAAAAGGACAGCTTTCTGTGACAGCCCTGCCTCTTGCATGACGAAACGCAAAGATAGCCAATCATCTCATTCTCCGCCCTGGGGTTTGAGAGAGAGAGAGAGAAAGTGAGAGAAATACTTTTTCTTTATGCATTTTTTTAAGAATATGTAGCTTAAGAAATCAGCCTCTAAAAATTAATGGAGCATTTTTTAATTTTTTTATGTTATCATAAAATCTTTTCCCATAAGATATGAGCATGTGATACCACCTCTAAACTCTCAGTAATCCAGTCCATCACATGACATTTCACCATACTTAAAAACGAACATAACAATTTAGAAAGTGACTGAAGAAGAGGCACCGCTCTGTACCTTCATATATCTCAGATTCTTGAAGTTTCATGGATAACCGGTAACACAAGGCAAGGCAAGGCCAGAAACACAGTGTACATATGAGGTGGTTTAATCAGAATGATTGAAAAAGGCCTCAGAAACTCTTTTGTGGTCTGTCTGTTCCAACTGCATCTTGATGCTGTATTGCCCTCTGCTGGATGTAAGGTTGATGCACAGACTCACTGTAAAAACAGGCAATAATAATGTAGCACAGGTTTTTAATATGTGTGATTTAATATTTGTTCTGTTCCGTTCTTTTTTTTTTTTTTTAATGATTGAAAAAGGCCTCAGAAACTCTTTTGTGGTCTGTCTGTCTGTTCCACATCTTGATGCTGTATTGCCCTCTGCTGGATGTAACGTTGATGCACAGACTCACTGTAAAAACAGGCAATAATAATGTAGCACAGGTTTTTAATATGTGTGATTTAATATTTGTTCTGTTCTGTTCTTTTTTTTTTTTTTTGCGATTTTCCCAATAAATATAGTTTCAAAGCAGCTTTGTTTCTACACGCATTTTCGTAATAGAGTAATATATATATTCATACGGCAGAAATGTACAGTTATGAGATAACAAATCATGCAGTTAGTTAACATCATGTATTAATTTAAGCAAAAACAATGAACATGTTAAAGCAACGATTACATGATGTGATAATGATTATAATATAAGGACAATTTGGAATTAATCCAACTTTTTTAACATTAAGCAATTTATTAAAATCCTGCTCATAAAAAGTATTTTACATGATAGGTATACTTTTTCTTCAAGAACATTTTCATAACCATTTTCGTAACAACAAAAATACTAATTTCAGACATTCTAATGCAGTGTCACGTGATCCTTCAGAAATCATTTTAATATGACACACACACATATATATATATATATATATTTTTTTTTTTCTAATAGTAATGCTTCAATGCATCCTTCAATGCGCTTCTGAAGCTTTAATAACGAGTATGGCACATTCAAATGCTTTGTGGTTGGAAAGATCAAGAGACTAGCCAGCTTGGTGATAATGCTATTTTTGTATATTTTGGCCTTTTTCAGTAAAATATGCAACAAAAGTTTACAAATACAACTGAAATTGCATCAGCTAACATGGTATTTTGAGAATTCAATAACGACCGACAATACGGAACCTGTAGGCCTAAAGTAAAAGGAAAATTATGCTTCATGTGATAAGATCTAAATTAACTGCTTTATTATTCAGCTAATAGGTTACACCAACAAAATACATGTTAAGTTATGTCGAATTATTCAACACTGACCGTTTTTTATTTGTATTTATTGTTTATTTATTTATTTTATTTTTATTCTTTTTTTTTGTAAAACGTTTAAAATAATATTTTTCTCTAGGTGGATATCTAGGGTTGTCATCTACTAGCAAATTGGGCTTTGACATTTGACTTATTTAAGTGGAGGCCGCTGTGGCTTTCTGCCTGAAAACGTTATCATTTATTTCTCCAAACGACTTTGCATACACACTTTCCCTTGATTACTTTCCCGTTGACTGCATGCTCTGTGAAACCTCTCCATTCCACGGCTCTCCTCATACATTCAGAGCCCTGTCGCCGTGTTTACCCTTCGCGAGGACAAATCGTATTTTCCCCTATCCCGCGCTCCCATCTCGCGCCGAGCTCGGGCGTTCTGAATGGCGCGGAGGTTTATTTGTTTAGGAGAGCGGCATTTATTTTCCGCCTGCTCTGTTTGGGCAGATGGCGGGTCTCGCCGCGCCAAGTGGATCCGGGTGTTTATTTGAAATGGGGCGTGCGGCACGCGAGGGTATCGAGGAGCCCCGCGGACCATGTGTTCCTCTGGGCGCCCTGATTGGGTGACGCAGAGTTGGCAGGCGACCTGACGAGAAACAGGAGACAAAACGCGGGCCGTCTCTCTATGAGCTCAGGCCTTCCATAAGGCCTTGGGTCTGCTTGAAGCGCCTGGCTTCATGGATGAATTCATTTCATGAGATCTCGAGATCCAGCCCAACACATATTTTAATACGATTTTAAGACCATATGACAGCGGGTGTAATTTGGTACAATACTTAAGGAAAGGACCATGATAGTTAAATAACACAGGCCTCCAAAATACACCATAGGCCTACTATTCAGCTCTTCCAAGAAACGGACGATTAAAATAGTTAATTTCATACTTTTTCTTTCAGCAGTTTGAGTAATAGTTAATATTCTGGAGGAACATGCCAGGATGTCATGAACACTTGATTTATTAATCGTTCGCTAAAGCTTGAAAAATAGGCTTTCATCAGTTATTTTACCTTCATTTTCAAGATTGTAATCTTACGGATTTGGATTTTTCCATACTTTACTTTAGTTCCACTGTGGTAAATAGAGAAATTGTTAAATTGTTCAGTGGATTAAAAGTGAAACTGTGTGTACATTTGGTATGCATGAAATACTTGTCTTTTCTGGAATGTGTTGAGTTGATAATCATAAATATAGCAGTTTTAAACAAAAATGTTGGCGGTAAAAACTGTTAACAATTTCTTTTTGTGTTGAGGGCCCATGGTGATTGACAGCACACATTAAATTAGCCACACCCCATAAGTTTAGCCCTGCCCTGCATTTGCGAACGTCATTTTTTAGAGGAACCAATCAGTAAAGGACCAATCCATCAATGTCAGCTCCTTAGCCAATCAGGGAGAGTATGCTAAACAGCTGCCAACCAATCACACTCAGTTTGTTCACTCCATCTCCTATATATGCAGCAACCCCTTGCTGTGCTGCATGATTTGACTGAAAATGTGAGCAAGACCAGACTTTAATGATTTGTGCTGCTGTTCTGGTGACTATGGATTTTAACTTCCGTAACTGAACACAAAGGCATTATTTCAGATGATTGAACTGTGATGTGAGGCTTGTCTTATCTGGCAGAAATGCAGTCACAACCACACATACATAAACATACAAATACACAAGACAGGCAAAACTGTCATTTTTGTGTCACATACACGTCCAATCGCCACAGTTCACCATGTCTAAAAAGGTTAAAACTACCATACAGTCTCTTTCACACAAACTCTCTCTCTTTCTTTTATCCATAACCTATTCCGAACAGACTAGCAGTATAGTTTCCCCACGTCAAGCATGACACCATGCCAATAAGTGAAGTATGAGGAACAGTTCAAAGGTCTCACCATATGCCAGCTGGCTCCTTGATGTAAAAAAAAAAAAACATGCCAGGATGTCATGAACACTTGATTTATTAATCGTTCGCTAAAGCTTGAAAAATAGGCTTTCATCAGTTATTTTACCTTCATTTTCAAGATTGTAATCTTACGGATTTGGATTTTTCCATACTTTACTTTAGTTCCACTGTGGTAAATAAAGAAATTGTTAAATTGTTCAGTGGATTAAAAGTGAAACTGTGTGTACATTTGGTATGCATGAAATACTTGTCTTTTCTGGAATGTGTTGAGTTGATAATCATAAATATAGCAGTTTTAAACAAAAATGTTGGCGGTAAAAACTGTTAACAATTTCTTTTTGTGTTGAGGGCCCATGGTGATTGACAGCACACATTAAATTAGCCACACCCCATAAGTTTAGCCCTGCCCTGCATTTGCGAACGTCATTTTTTAGAGGAACCAATCAGTAAAGGACCAATCCATCAATGTCAGCTCCTTAGCCAATCAGGGAGAGTATGCTAAACAGCTGCCAACCAATCACACTCAGTTTGTTCACTCCATCTCCTATATATGCAGCAACCCCTTGCTGTGCTGCATGATTTGACTGAAAATGTGAGCAAGACCAGACTTTAATGATTTGTGCTGCTGTTCTGGTGACTATGGATTTTAACTTCCGTAACTGAACACAAAGGCATTATTTCAGATGATTGAACTGTGATGTGAGGCTTGTCTTATCTGGCAGAAATGCAGTCACAACCACACATACATAAACATACAAATACACAAGACAGGCAAAACTGTCATTTTTGTGTCACATACACGTCCAATCGCCACAGTTCACCATGTCTAAAAAGGTTAAAACTACCATACAGTCTCTTTCACACAAACTCTCTCTCTTTCTTTTATCCATAACCTATTCCGAACAGACTAGCAGTATAGTTTCCCCACGTCAAGCATGACACCATGCCAATAAGTGAAGTATGAGGAACAGTTCAAAGGTCTCACCATATGCCAGCTGGCTCCTTGATGTAAAAAAAAAAAAATCCACATTGCCTCTACTTCCCAGATGCCACTTATGCCCAATTACGGGTGACCATGTGACCAATCGGTGTTTCAGAACTGAACCCCCTCGTAATTCATTGATTTATAGAGTCAGCTGGATGTTTTGATCAATATTATATGCTCGTATCTGTTTTAAATCTCACTTTTAGATGATGCACACCATGAAGTGTGTGATTGACTTACTTTAACAGATACTTTTATTTTGAAGATTCTCCAACCATACACATGTACAGTGGAACAGAATGTTGTTTACTGGGACAATCTGTTTATATTAAATAATGTTATATTTTAAATATATTTAACACTACTATACTATACTATACTATACTATACTGGCCTAAATCTGGACTGCAAAACATTCTAACTTTCAATCGGTTAATTTTTTAACACTTTTTTTTTTACACTTTGTGATGTTTTTACACCATTTTTTTTTCTCACATATTTACAATATGAACACAGTTAAGCTTCTTCTGTTGAACACAAAAGAAGATATTTTGAAGAATGTCATTGACTTCCATAGCATACTTTCCATACCATTGAAGTCAATGACTATCAGCAACTGTTTACATATCTTTCTTTTGTGCTCAATATATAGAATTTACATTGAGCACAAGTGCTTTATGTGCGGAGAATCTGGCTTTTTCAAGTTGACGGTGTAAATTTCCATTTGTCCACTTGATGGCGATTATGACAAACACATCACAATCATTCACCACTCCTGGAAACGTACAATCAGGGCTTTAAAGGCAGAGTAAGCGATTTCTGGTAGCCAATGTTGATATTTGAAATCACCAAAACAAACACGCCCCTACCCCAAAAGGGTCTTGCCCCTTTGCCCGAATCAGTTTTCTAAAGTGTTTTTGAAAAATCACATACCCTGCCTTTAAGTCAACATCTGTAAAATATCTGTGCTTCTGAGAAAACACAATCAGTGACAGTATTAGTTATACTGTGCAGTTTCCCCCCAATTTTAAACATTTGTTCCCTTCCATTTAACTTTTTACAACAATTAATGTCAATTCTACTCGATTTCACAGGTTTTTGTACTTTTTAGCTTGATTTTATTTACCGACTGTGTTGGGGGTAAAGCATTACAAGTAATGCGAGTTGTGTAATCAGATTACTTTTGAGTAACTAGTAAAGTCATGCATTACTTTTTAATTTACAAGAAAATATCTGAATTACTTTTTCAACTAAATTACGCCAGTTACTTTGTTTTGCCATGTATTCAACTGAGAGCCCTCCTGTCCGCATGTTGAGAGAAATCAAGAGTAAGTGCAGAGGCGTTGTGTGCGCTGAGTAAACATGATGATACTGTAATTCTAGACTAAATGTCAGCATGTATTTACCCATCTCACTTGGACAAAAACAGATTCAGTATTCCTCCAAATGAATAAAAACAGTCAAATGCAAACTCAGGATTACGCAAACATGTTAAATAACACGAATATCCTTTATGCAGCCTATTTAATTCCATTTTATTAACCAGTATGTTTGCTGCTGACCTTCGATGATCAACCATACTAATGAGCAAAAATGACTTTATAACATTTGTGTTTCTTTTTATTTTTTGTTTCTGAAGAGAGAAAAATGAGGTCAAGGCAGATGAGAAAAAGTAACGCAAAAGAAACAGAACACATTACTTTCTATAACGAGTAACTGGTTACTTTTTTAGGCAGTAACGCATTAGTTTTAAAAGTAACTTTCCCCAACACTGTTTACCAATAATTCAATTCAAACTCGTAAAAAATGCAATGACTTTCAGCACTGCAGTCGCTACATCACTGATTTATTTATTTAAGGCAACAGTTAAACTTAACTTTTTGATTTCAGTTAGCATTTTTTTAACACTGCAATATGTTTGCACAAGGCCTTACAATGCTCTTTTGTAACTATTATAGGTATATTTTTAAACTCATGACTTCATGGAATATTTGTACTTTAAAAATAAATGGACCTAAAACCGAAACCTAAAATACACACTTTATATTTTATGGATTATAACCTGAAATCTTGATGTTTACAAAAAAAAAAAAAAACCTTTTCAAACATTTCTTGTGGCTGATTTGAAGGGATTTCCTGTAAACTGTTTAAAACAATATATACCTGCATGTGAATTTTGACAGCAAACTTCATGATATGGGGGAAATAACTCCTAATTTATTATTACAAAGGCACAAATTAATTAATAGGAAGAATACAACAATAACAATATTGCTGGGCTTCGAATAGGAGTAGTTATTTATTTAGTTGGGGGGTGGGTTCCCCTTTCTTCATCATCTTTTTCTTCATTTTTTTAAATTTAATTAATTAATTAATTTATTTAATTTTATTTATTTATTTACATACAAATACAAAATGAATCTCTCTCTTTTTAACATATAAATAAAGAGATAAATAAATGCACAAATAAATAGGCCAGAAGGTTGGTATTGTGGAGGTACTCCCGAACAGAGGTCCAAACTGAACAGGAGATCAAGGAAAATGATTTTATGGCAGGGAGGAAATAAAGACAGTAAAAAGAAAGAAAGTAGGCTATGTAACCAGAGTTAGCTATAGTTACTGCTGTGTTCTGGTCAGTCGGCGCTCACGCTGATCTACGCGCCTCCAGTGCTTTCTCTTAGTCGCTATTTCTTTCTATATAAATCGGTGTAAAGAAAGAAAGAATAAAATAGTAGCCTAGAAAATGACTAAAAGTTGTAACGATGTAACATATTGAGGAATTTTAAAATCCAGTCATTTTTTAGTGTTTTATTTTTTAGTGTAGACCTATGACGGCGATTTTGCGATAGTTAAAATGTTATGCTAATAAAAAGATGATTTAGGCTAGTTTCAACATGTCTCAATTTTTTTGTCGTGTTAAATGTATGTTTTTCCTAACACCGGATGCGCATTAATCAACTTGTGCCCATTAATCGCTCTGATTTTTAATGATCACGATATGAAAAATACGAAATCGCCGTAACAGAAATAAGCTGCATTCTTTAACAGAACTAAACGGCTTCAATTAATCCACTTTTATTATAGTCTATGGCATAACCTACATTTATTTTTGTACACACCATTCTGGTTATTTTTTATGTTTATGGCGAAAAGGGTTCCTTTTCATTGCGTCAGTGATTATTAGCTATTATTAATATTATGTGTGTGTGATCACCTAATACTGATAAGAATATAATTATTTGACATAAGAACGTAATTTAGTTCATTGTGGATTTTGTGTAAATTGTCATATTACTGTTTAAAACATGTTAATTGTAATCTACTATACTGTGTAAATTGTGCACCATTCTTAAAATATATAGTTTCTGATAGCCCTATTTATTGTAGACTGTGATATGGGCTAAATGCGTTATGTTTTGTTTTTTTTGTTGTTATTTTTGTTGACTCTAAAATCATCTCAACAAACATAAAACTCTAAATTTAACCTCTAAAGTAGGCCTAGGCAAAATAAAAATAGTAACTGGTTATTAGCCTGTGTATTATCACTATTACCAAAGCTTTCAGTCTCTGATTTTGTTGTCTTGACACTGAGCAAAACAAGTTAGAAAGCGTAATGAAAACTAGGCTACTACAGAATTTGATGTTTTATTTGTGCTAGTGCTGACACGGTCAGATTCGACAGGCTTCGGCTGTCGAGATCCTGCATACGCCGAAAAGAAAGAGTAAAATGTGATTGGGTGTTGAAGTTCTCCCCGCTTTCAAAAGTCAACACCCACCTTTAATATCTGCGACCAGTCAGGCTTTGGCGATTCCACAGCTGCGTCCCTTTGGTTCAGTCGTGTAGGCGGAGCCTCGGCTTGACGATTTCCATTGGCCAACGGCATCCAATGGCAGACCAAGCCACACCCTCTTTTTATTACTAATAAACATATGCGTATTTATGCAGAATATTCATTATGGAACAAATCTGATTGGTCTTCATTCGGTGTTCTCTCACCAATAGTGAATCAGCATCGTTGTCCTATTGTCATTCGGTCTCAAAAAGACTGAAACGACTCAACAAATGCTAAAAAAAAAAAACATTTATTAGTTTTTGGTGACATTTTTGTGCATATTATTTTCTGAAACCATGTTAAAAAAAAAAATAAAAATTTTTTTTAAACAAATCAGCAGAATATACACAATTTGTTTTACTAGAAAATTAAATATATTGTTTTATGGAAATGTTACTTTTGACCAAAACAAAATACTTTTTTTTAAACCTACTAAATGCTATTACTTTCCATATTTCTAAAGTACACGTAGTTGTGGCTTATCAGACAATTATTATTATTATTATAGTGGGCTATATCATTATATTAATGCCTCTATCTGACTCTATCAATTTCATAATATTGCCTTTTCCCCCATTTGAACAAAAAAACATACATTTTAAAATAGCAAAATATAGAGACTTAGTGCAACAGAACTTTGTCAATTATTATTATTATTTTGACAAAAGGTTTTAAAGCATAACCAAAATAACAAAACTGATGAAAGACCAATACAAGTTTAGACAATCAAGTTTTGACCTGTGACCATTTAAATGACAGGCTATGCTAAAAGAAGACATGCCTGTACCTCCTCTAAACAGAACAGCAGTATATCAATATTTGCAGAGATTAAAAAGTGTTGTAATTGCTTTAAAGCTGCTTTGGAAATAGACAGGTATGTGTGTATTTACTGATGTTTGGTTCAGAACCCAGTAAGCAATCTTCCTATCATATCATTTAAAAAACACAAATGACCTAATTTACTCTTTGGCAAAAAAAAAAAATAGACATATTTCAGCACTAAACATGAGATGCAATTGCATTACTTCAATAATTAATTACATTACAACTCATTAAAATATATATATATATTAAATTCCCTTGCAATAATTTACAGATAGATTCCTTCAGGTCATGGAAAATGTTATTTTAGAATTGACCACTTGATCTGCTCCTTTGCTGACTGTAACACCTGAAAAAAATAAATAAATAAAAAGGCGGATTATTAGGATCAACCCAAAAAAACTGTAACACACTTCAAAAAGAAGCTCTACATATGCAATTCAATGTGCTCTGCAATGTGAAATTATTTGCGTTGTTAATTAGTTAATATAATAATAAAATATAATGCACATATTGTGAGTAATAATAATAAATAATACGGTCCCACACTGATGCAATGCAATATGGTTTTAATAAACCATTCCTCTTTTTTTTATTGCTCAATTTTTTTGTAGCTAAAGGAACACTATGAAAATGGAAAAGGAAAATGCAATTATTTTATTTTGCATAATACCAGACTCAATAGTGCAATAATGAGGTGTGCCCAGCTAACAAAAATATGTTCTAAGAACGTTTTGCTAAAGTTCCCATTAAATTATGTAATTGCTATTTCTGAATATTCTCTGAACGTTCAAAACTGAAATAAATAAATAAATAAAATATAAAAAATTGGGGGGAAAATTTGTACAAAATTGTTATCTCCTGGTTATGTGAACGTTTAAGGAAAGTTAAATGTTATAATTTTTGTTCTTAACTTTGAAAGAACGTTCTGAGAACGTTACCTGATATCTGGGTATATTCTTGATGATAAAAACTCCCCAACCACACTAACAATTTTATATCGTGGCCACAAGGGGGCATCTGAAGACCACAATATTAAACAAGACAATAACAATTGCTTTTTTCTATGGTGATGCCTCTTTTATAATTAAACTTCACTTTAGAGTAGTTTCAGTCCATTATCAATGATATTACGCCTCTGTTGTCACTCTGATGTAATGTTTTAAAGATTTACCCAAAAGGCTGCATAATATTCTAAGAGCTTCAATGCACACACATGCTTACTTCAGCATGCATATATGAGTGGGTGTCCAATAGCACATATGTGTGTGTTCATGCACTTACATTAGAGGTGAGAGACAGTTTTTCAGTGATGTGCTGTCAAGGTTAGAGTTAGTGGCAAAGGTTAGAGCAAGACTAAAATCAGTCTAGGTGTTAATGACGAAACATTTCAGACTGTTTAACAAGCTTTGAGCTTTAAAAAGTTTCATGACAAAGATGTTAAAAGGTGGGAAAATTCTGTGTGTGTCTGTGTGTGTAATTTTTTTAATAATGTTCGTTCTTTGTGTGTTCAATACCTGTGCCACACTCTGTTCTGATAATGGATTGTCATCTGCCTGTAAAATAACCAAAATCAGAATAAGTATAATTAATAATAATAACTAACCAACATAAACCACAACCAACCAAGCCAGACATCAGGCAAGATGTTTCAAACTGTTACTGTATGCCAAAGCAAAGGTTAAAGGTCAACAACACACCACAACTCAACTGCTACTGTTAAACCTCACTAATGGACAAAAACAATGTCCCAAAGCTGTTGCAAAAATACACAGAACATCTGGAGCAATAATAGACCAACTGATCTGCAAATTTCTGCCTAATTTGAGATTAATGGCATTGGCTGATAATAATTGCAGCTTGCCCAGTTAACCGAAGTGTTAGTTTACCTTCATACTAGGATATTTTGACAGCATTGATAATGGATATTTTCTGTTGTTAAATAATAAACGTAATCAAATAAAAACGTATTTTATATAATATTTACAAAACATTTACTTATGTATATATTGGCTTTATTTTAGCCATCAGTTGTTGTATAGATATTATATAAATGTCCATATTGGTCGATCACTACACTAGAACAGAACCATCACTAAAACCATAAAAAAATAAAAAAATAATAATTAAAAAAAAAACATCTAAAAGGTCACTGAATAAAATGTGCCCCAGCTGCTAAAATGTATGAAAAATAATACAGAAAATATTCTAGTAAATTAAAAATAATTTTTAAAAAGTTAATTAAAAATCCATATTGGTCAACCACTGTAATGGAGCAGGACCATCACTAAAAGTCAGTCAAAAGTCAGTCAAAAAAAAAAGATTAAAAAATTGTTCCCGATAAAATAATAATAAATAAAAAATAGTAATACTAATAAAAAATAATGCATAAAATTTATTAACATTTCTAATTAAAAAAAAAAAAGTTTTAAAAATGCATTAAAAATCTATATTTGTTGACCACTGTACTGGAGCAGGACCATCACTAAATGCTACAAATATTCATGGATAATATATTGCCATTTTTCTGCTAATAAAAAATAATACAGTTTATAAGTTTATTTTTTGAAATTTCTAATAAATAAAAAATCATAATAATAAAAATAAGATTTATTTACAAAATACATTTGCCTGGGATTAGATTTTTAGATAGAATTTAGAGTTTAATTTAACTGTATTATCTATTTGTATTTTATTTTGTATTCTATTTTGCAATGTATTTCAATCTTATTTGAAATCATTTAATGATTTGAAATCATTGATTTTATAAGTGGATCTTAGCGTCTTCCCCCCTTGTACTGGAGTAAAAAACTCATAACAGCATAAATCAGAAGTGTGGACTGAGGTCAACTGAGCCGAAATCATGCCCGGTCATTGATTGAGTGAGTTTATGCGAGCGTAACTCAAAGATGTGACTCAGTGTCTCCCACTCTGCAGCGAAAGGTTTATGGTCAGATGTCAGCGCCATGTTTTCTTAATATTGATCGTCCGCCTGGGTTACAGCTGTTCCTCTTGTGAGCCTCACACACACTTGTGCATGCCATGCAGTTACCTGCCCACTCTCTCACCCTCGTCCCTCTCTCTCTCCCGTCTCTATCCGGCACTAAATCAGAGGGAGTGAGGGAGGGGGCTGAAGGAGATCTACAGGAGCTGCCGCCTCTCTCCTTGGGCCTCCATGTTACCAGTGATGTAATCAAAAAGGACGAAGCCATACGCTTGTTCTGACACACACTGACAGGGCAAGAGAGGGGACATTTAGTCTGTCTGTGTGTATGTATGTGAAAGGGACACATTACTTATAGTATAATGGAATTACATCTTCTGTTTATCCCTCCTTTCCACATACACATTCAAAAAAAAAAAGGCAACTTCTTGTCAAGCTGAAATGGTATGCTGAGGTAATTATAAATACATAAAGCAGTAATTCCACACTGTAAAAAATGACCATGAATTTAACGGTAAAAGACTGTAAAAATGCTACAGTAAAATCCTTTTTTTTACCGTAAATTTTACGGAATTTTTTTTACAGTGAGGTAAAAAAAAAGCAGCAAGATAGAAACTCTGCTGACTTGCAGTACTGTTGTCATATCTGACAGCTGTCTGTGGTTTAATAACAAGCTGTCAGAGCAGAACCCCTAAATACAGGAAACAAACACCGTCAGTTCATTACACAATGATATTTGCTCTTCTATACAGTCTCTTACCCTGTAGTTGACCTTCTCAATGACCTGTTGGGGGTCACTCTCTAGGATCACCCTGTAAATAAGTTGAAGAGCAGCATATCAATATAGAAAGTCGTGAATTTTATGACACAAAATTGCTAGCATTGAGACTTGTGAAATAAAAACAACCATCATGATAATGATAACCTCGTTTAAGTCCAGTTTTGCACTCAGTGGCAGATCCTGGTAAAGGCAGTATAGTTCTCCCTATCCGTTCTGCCCAGCCCATTCGTTGATAGTGAATTATAACCTAGCCTTTTTCTGAATCATAATCATAAACGTATTCTGTTCATCTTTTTGTGCTTTTTTTTGTGCATTTGTTTCATCTCAGCTGCTATTTGTTTGTAGAAGCAGCTTGTAATTTAATTTTTTAAGACCTTTTAAGACTTAATCTTTTAAGACCTGTTAATAAAATATTTTTACCTTCTAAAAGCCAGTATATTTAGTCAAACTAAATAAATAAGTATTATACTTAAATTAAAGTAAAGGTTTATTTAAAAAATGAATTTCTCGGCGATTAGAAGACCTTTATCATTCTGACATTCTCACAGTCTTATGTCACTGTATTGCTGTATTTGAATTTTTTTTGCAATTTTATCATTTATTTTACTTAATAGCAAATATAGGTAAAATAGGTCTTTATTTATAATTTATTTAAATTTAATTTATTGTTATATGCTTGAACTGGCCAAGAGCACCTAGCATTGGTGACTACACTATACGATTACAACACATATTCATTTTACATTTTGTGCAATTTGAACAGCACATATACGCTACCGGTTGAATGTTGGGTTCAGTAAGATTTTTGTAATTAATATTTTTATTCAGCAAAGATGCATTAAATTTATCAAAAGTGACAGTAAAGACATTTATAATAATACAAAAAAAATTCAGGTAATTTTACAATAAGGTGTCATTTGTTAACATTAGTTAATGTATTAACTAACATGAACTAACAATGAACAATACATTTGTTACAGTATTTATTAATCTTTGTTAATGTTAGTTAACGAAAATACAGTTATTCATTGTTAGTTCACAGTGCATTAACTAATGTTATTACACGGCTCTGTGGAATACTTGATTCTGATTGGTCAGTCGTGGCATTCCAAGGTATGTTATTCTTCCATAACAACCAGTAAAAACTAATAACACAGGCTCATCCGGGTAACTGAAGTCGGCGCTATACTCTTGCTAGGAACAATTTTTTATTTTTTTTTCGTGGAAGCTTTGCGTTTGGTCAGCTAATAAATTATTAAACTTCAATACAATATTATGTGTATAACTGTGTATGTCATCCTGGTATCGCGGACTCATTCTCTCGTTTCATACAAACGCAGCTGCTGCCATTTTGCAACGATTGTTTTGTACACTGTAATGGATAATAAGATATAACGAACAATCTGGTAACATTTTAAAACATTTTCATCTTAAATCAATATCTTTTATTGCCTTAATTATTTATGTGGTGAAATGTTGTGTAATAAGTGCTTTGACTGCACCGCATCCCTTAAATGTCCGTCTAGTCTGAACTTGCCGCTTGCTCGCAACTGCTGTCTTCACGGAAGCTTTGCGTTCAAATATTTCAACTCAAATCAATATTTTGTGTCTAATTATTTACTTATGTGGCAAGTAGCCGTTTAATAAGTGGGATAATGTACATCCAGCCGGTTGTTATCGCAGAATAACCCCCTTCAGGGTGAATCAAGATCAAGAACAACTGGCTGGATGTACATTATCCCTTACTTAACAAGCACAACTTTTGATTTTAATAATGCATTAGTAAATTAACATTAGCTAAGATCAATAAATGCTGTAGAAGTATTGTTCATGCTTAGTTCATGTTAACTAAAGTGTTACCAAATTTCAAATAAATGCTGTTCTTTTGAACTTTCCATTGATCAAAAATCCTCATCCTCATAAAATGTACCACAATTTCCACAAAAATATTAAACATAGGAAATGTTTCCTGAGCAGCAAATCAGCATATTAGAATGATTCCTGAAGGATCATGTGACTGAAAAATGGAGTCAATTTAAATTCAATTCTTACCCTCCATCGATGATTTCATCCACCACAAGGAACACTCCATCCATGTTATCCAACAGAGTCCTTTTCTCCACATTCTTCCTGTTGGAGAAGAACCAGACATCTGAGCACACAAGTGTTCTTCTGTGACACCACGTGCTGCACTGGACCAGTTTCTATGGTTACCACAGGAGGCTTGACGCCAAGAATTCTGGGAATTCTGACGTGAATTAGCCTATAGGCAGCTAGGACCGTAGATATGTACAGACAGATGCCACATTCGACCGCTCCAGACACGTCCACCATCTCACAGCCAATCACTCACAGTAAAAATCAAGTCAATCAAGTTTTCCAAAATGCCACAAGCCCACAACATTGTGCATTCTCTGGTTGTAAAATTTTAATTCCCGAAGAAATGGAATGAACTTTCACAGGTGAGAATGCATTGGTTTGTGTTTTTAATATGCATCAACTCTGTATTACAGGTTTTTAAACTATGGTACATTTTCATGTCGTGTTAGCTAACCGCTTCGTCTTGTGGTGTTGTGATAGTTTACAAAAATCATCTGCTTAAGTCTATTGCAGGTATCGATATAAATACAAGTGTACAACTACAGTTGCAGATAGTCAACTTGCTCTTGAGTGTGAACGGTTTTGACCGTTCCAATATGGCAGACAGCTTACGTATAATGGCCCACAGAAACAGCTGCTAATAAGGCATCTAGGCCTACCTATACATATCTATGGCTAGGACGCCACATGATGTCAACAGAACTGTTTATAAATATCAAAACATACACTGGCCTCTATATTTTCCTAATATTAAATGGCCTCAGATTTCATACACTATCATACAAAAGTTTTGCTGTCGGTACGATTTTTTTTTTTTTTTAAGAAGTTTCTTATGTTCACCATGGCTGCATTTATTTGATTAAATTTTTACAAATTTAAAATAACTTTTATACCATCTTTTATTATATTATAATTGTCTTTACTATCACTCTTGATCAATTTAATGTGTTCTCCTTGCTGAATAAAAGCATTCATTGCCTCAAAAATCCATCAATCTCACTAAACCCAAACTTTTGAATGGTAGCACATATATATATATATATATATATATATATATATCAGAGCATGAACTCACCTCAACATCTGACTGAGAGACTCAAACAAGCAGTTCAACACTGCCATCAGCATGAGCTGAGATCAGACAAATACAGGAAAAGAGAGAGAGACAAAAAAGGAAAGGGATGAAACACAGCTGACTTTGTTATTTCTGCATCCTCTTAGACAAACAAAATGGCACAGATGTCAAAGAGTGTTTAAAACTGACCAGCTCTCCATAATGGAAGAATTGCTGTCACATGCAAATTATAGACAGCACTTCAGCCAATCACAGGCCAGCTCATCTGCTTATAGGACTTACCTCATTCTCCTGAGCGCTGCCAACTACATAGAAGAACAAGTCTATGCTGCTCTTGTAGACTATCGTCATTCCCTCTAAGAAAGCAATTTCATCTGCACACACAGAAAGAAGCAGAAGACAAAATACACAAGATTTACCATTTATTCATTCATAAAATTATGTATATTCAGTTAAACATTAGAGATATAGAACAAACTTTTACCAATTTATATACATTTTTTTACACTTTTAGGTACAAAAAAAATTATATATTTTTGGGAGAAAAAAAATTATATCTTAATATTTTCTGGGATATATCGATAATGACAATTAAACAATATTTTGCTGAGTGTGTTTTTGTGCTGGTACCTTGGCTTTTAGGCCTGTCATGGATGAATAAATATGACACTAAAACCGCCAGTATCTTCATGAGTGATTCACTGAATCATTCACTGAAACGATTCGTTCAAAATGCCTGATTCCTTTAGAAATGAAATTATTTGTTCAAAACCATATTCATTCAGGAACAAAATACTGCAATGTTGCTCTGAGATGCACAAATGTTTTGTTCCGACTTTGTTTTAAACTACTTTAATTGGCAAAATAGCAAAAAAACAAAACAAAAAAATGACAATATTATGTCTAAAATGTAACTCAGTCAGTATTAACATCTTGTTTGTTGAACTGTTGTATAAAATAAAAAACACATTTGTGATCAGGCACATGTGCTGATATTCGGGAAAATGCATATTTGCTTGTGTGATATTACTTAACTATATGAAGAAAACCTGCAGACCAAGCCAACATCAAAGTTATTTTCATCAAAGTCAACTTTTCTAGTTTATTTTATTACTTAGTGCTCATACATGATAGATAGAGTGAGGCCACAGAGACTACAATGCTTGAAAGCAATATACAGCATAACAAAATAATATCACATCCAATTCAAATTTTCTGTTAAAGGGGTCATATGATGTTGCTAAAAAGAACATTAACCGGCTTGAGTGAGCGGCAGCAGGCGGGCTTGAGTGAGCAGAAGTGGGCGGGCTTGAGAACGGCGCGGCCGGCGGATTCGATGAAGGAGCATCCGGCGGGCTTGCGGCAACCACATGTGACGACCCCGGGCTGGACTCCGCTTCGTCCACGGTGAAAGCCGATCCGGCGATCCACAGCGCAAAGTTGATGTATTTCCTCAGCGACCAGCACGGATCAGCTCCAGGCATGAGGAAGCGGATATCGTCCTCTTTTGGAAGGCCAAACTAAGTAGTTTCGCTTTCACAACGAAACACACAGCACCTTCACAACATGGCGGCGGCGGCAACAACGATACTACAGCGAGAATAAAAGTTACGCCTTCTTTCTTTGCGTGAACATTTGGGCGGCGTTATGCAAATCTTCCCACATCGTGACGTAGACATGTGGGGGCGTGTTAGAACGAGCCGTTTTAGGTAGGCGTGGTTGACTCTTAACTTTTATAAAGAATATCTCTTTGGATTTGAGACTTTAGTCTTTGCAACTTTACAGATCTTCTTTATGCACCAAGAGCTTGTAACACTCCAAAGAGAAAGGAAAAATTGAAATCGCATCATATGACCCCTTTAATATGTACTAGGAAAACTGATCCCAGATCAGTGTTTTACTTTGAGACGCTGTGTTAAAAGGACCGGGTGTCTGATTACTGAAAGTTTCATGTGAAGCAAAACAATTGCAGGCCAGAAGCTATTTCTGGCCCATTTCACCTAGATAAATCTCAATATGTTTGTCTGAATATCTGACTGAAGACTAAAAGACAACTCCAAGAAATTTAAACCGAGCGAACAGTTTCACCTTTCTCCAGGTTCACCTTTAAGAGACAAATACAGGTGTGTATTTTGACCAGTGAACACCTAAACAGGTGAAAGGATCAGGGTGGTTTTTAGTCCAGGTGTCATACTCCTTCACCCCACAGGGCAAGTGACAGAAACATCTATGAACTCTAGAACAGGTTCTCCACCCTGTTTTCCAGTAATCTGACCTGCAAGCCCCAGAGGAAGCTTGCAAATGCAAGTTCTAATGACCAAGGACCACTGTAAACTAGTAACTTGATCTGGGACTGATCTGGGACGCTTATTATTATACTTTGAGAGTGGTTGTGGTCCTAATTTGCACAATGAAATATCTAAACTTCCTTGAGTTTACTATGAAACATTGATCTGAAGAGCTTGAGTTGGAACATAAAGCAGCCAATCAGGTCTAATCACTACAAGCAATACATTAGGCAGTATATTGATCAGTAAAATGCAACATAAGAGCTGTTTAATAATGAACTTACTGTCAGCTTTATGTGTTTTGTTGAAGACGTTCGTTTCAAAATTCTTCTGCTCTTTCATGGAGGGGTAGAGTTCTGGATCATAGTACTGAAATTGCACAGGAAGCATTTGTTATTATAGTACATGAATATGTATTCATAATGCTTAACTCTTATTTCCACATTTTCATGTCTGCACGTTTGTTTTTTCTTCATAAAATGACTAAAAGAAGAGATCCTCTATGGAGCCAGATCAGCCTCAAAAATAATACATTTACAAAACAAAATTCATAAATGCACAGCACAATTTACATTTACAAAATCTGATTCGTAAATTCAAAACACAATTCATAAATACACAAGTAAAAGCATAAATATTTCCCCAAATGCTCACACAAATGCATCTTACCTAAATAAATTTAAAATGTTTACACAAATATGTATATATCAAGTTCTTGAATTAATTTCCATCACACATTTATGAATGATGTTACATGTATTTATGGATCATTGAATCTGCATTTGCAAATCGTCACACGTGCGTGGACTGCGTTGAATTTGTGTGCAGTATTTTTGAGACTTTCCTGACAGGTTAAGATTCATAAATATCTTTTTTTTTTTGAGGATGTTCCGTTCAGCCAATCACGGTGAGCTTTTAATCCACCAATTTATATAAAGACATTTTAATGGGTACTCTTTTTTAGCACCTGATTACAATTTCTACAAAATCACATTATGATTTATATCGTGCGCACAAAATACAGCTACCCAGTTAGCCTGCTATCTTATACACCAAAGTTGCACATACCCTGTTTATTCAGATCAATCTATAATGTTATTAAATAAGTGTTAAATGTCCAGATATTTAATTTAACAACAACAATTATGTCATGTGTTCTGTTGTTGTTGTTAGTAGTAGTAGTAGTATCAGGTTCGCAGTAACTTTTGATCTGGCATTAAAAACAGCTACCCCCACCTAAGGGAGATTTCGAACACACACACAGCGGAGAGATTTCAGCATGGAGGATGAAAACCAGACTCAACGAGTGAGTAAAGTAATTTTTTTATCTGATGGCATTTTCTTAAACATTTTAAATTTATTTAGGTAAGATGCATTTGTGTGAGCATTTGGGGAAATATTTATGATTTTACTTGTGTATTTATGAATTGTGTTTTGAATTTACTAATCGGATTTTGTAAATGTAAATTGTGCTGTGCATTTATGAATTTTGCTTTTTAAATGTATTATTTTTGAGGCTGATCTGGCTCCATAATCCTCCAGAGTTGCAAAGTTCATTTGCAACCCTGTACTAACAAACCTGCTGTAACGTGGGGTTTTGTTTCATGTTCTTGTTTTCATGTCTTTTATTTTGTAATTTGATTCATGCTGTTGGTGTCATGCTTCCCTTGCCCTCATGTATTTCTGCCCTGTGTATGTGTCAAGTTCTGATTGGTTGTTATAGTCATGTGTCTTGTTCCTCATTGGTTATTGTCCTGTCATGTGACTCTCAGTTCTGTTTGTTCATTGGCTGATTCTTGTCATGTGACCCATAGTGTTTGAGACAAATAGCCCTCATGTTCCCATTGTTCTTTGTCGTGTATTAATGTATGTACCTGCTGTCGGTGAGTCTAGTCTGTTCATGCTACATCAAGTCAAGTCAAGTCTTTGTTTGGATTTAGTGGTGGGCAGAGCGAGGCTTCGTGAAACACTGAAACAGTCGAAGCAAATGTGCCGAGGCTTCGAAACAATTTGACACCCGTCTCTATGGTGACACCTAGTGGTCATTTTTAAGTATTGCTCTGAAACAGCATTGACAACGGATCAGTTAAGAATTGTAACGAATTATAACATATATGTTGTGCTTATCAATCCACCATGTCGGTTGGGGGAGTGGTTAGTGTGCACGACTGGTATGTTGTTAGAGTCTGTCTCTTTAGGTTCGAATCCTGGGTGAAGCATGTATATATTATAATAAATATTTAAAAGTTGTGTTTTTATTGTTCTGTTCTTGTAATGTGTTGTAACATTTCGCTGACAACTTAATGAATTCTTTGTGAATATGTTATGTCAAAAGCAGATACGGGTCTCGAAACACTTGTGAAACGCCCCGATGCTTTGATTCGCCTTAGTCATGTGACATGGGTGTTTCGAATCACACTTCGGAGCAGTGTTTTGAAACCTCTGCACTTCGGGATCTCGACACTGTGTTGAAACATCAGTTTTGCATCAGCCATCCCTATTTGGATTATGTTTGGATTAGGGCTGTGCAAATAATCGCATGCGATTGTCTTGCGCATCTCGTCAGTAAAGCCGGTCCCGTGATTAGTAGTAAATCTCCATCACCTGCTTTCAGATGGAGCGGCATTTAATACACAGAGCCATAGTTCACTGACAAGCTAGGCGATATCGCGTTCATAATTGAATGAGATTCATCTGCGATTATGAACGCGATATTGCCTAATTGTCAGTGAACTACGGCTCTGTGTAGTGCATGCCGCTCCATCTGAAAGCAGGTGATGGGAGATTTACTACTAATCACGGGACCGGCTTTACTGACGAGATGCGCAAGACAATCGCATGCGATTAATTGCACAGCCCTAGTTTGGATGTTTGGATCACTTTGTAAATAAACTGCACATGGGTTCTTCAACTTGCCATTCAGTGGACTACTCATTACAGAATACACGACCGTAACATGAACCCAGCAGTTAGCCTCCTCTGCCTTTGTCAAGGCGACAGGGCCATAGAGGACTATGTTGCCGACTTTTGTGGACTGTGCTATTTGGTGGATTTTAATGATGTGGCTTTAAAGGACATTTTTCGACATGGACTTAATGATTCTCTTAATTACCTCATGCCTCGCCATACCCCTCACTGGACTCTTGAGCAATATATTGATTTTGCACTCCGTTTAAGTTGTTCCTCGTTTAATGTGGGGATTGCGGATGAGGAATGCCACTATCCTACAGTATCTGCCACACCAGAGCCTGTTCACAAGATGGATGCCATTCCAAAGTCTGCTCACGTCATGCCTGCCAGGCCACAGTCTGCTCACATCACGTCTGTCAAGCCAGAGTCTGCTCACGTCACGTCTGCCAAACCAGGGCCTGCTAACGTCAAGCCAGCTACTCCAGAGCCTGCTCACATCATGCCGGCCACTCAAGAGACTCTTCACAACATGGCCGCCATTTAAGAGCTTTGTCGCAAGATGGCCGCCACACAAGAGCCTCTTTGCAAAATGACCGCCCTTCTAGAGTCTCGTCACGTCTCAGCTGATCTTCCAGAGTCTCGTCACTTCTCAACTGATCGGCCAGAGTCTCGTCACGTCTCAGCTGATCTTTCAGAGTCTTATCCCGTCGCAGCTGATTGTCCAGAGTCTCGTCATGACATGGCCACCATTTCAGAGTCTGCTCACGTCGAGCCTGCTACCCCGGCCAAGATGGCCACCACGGCTATAGTATCCAAGCTCCTGCGGATGTGGGCATGTAACGTGGGGTTTTGGGTTTTGTTTCATGTTCTTGTTTTCATGTCTTTTACTTTGTAATTTGATTCATGCTGTTGGTGTCATGCTTCCCTTGCCCTCATGTATTTCTGCCCTGTGTATGTGTCAAGTTCTGATTGGTTGTTATAGTCATGTGTCTTGTTCCGCATTGGTTATTGTCCTGTCATGTGACTCTCAGTTCTGCTTGCTCATTGGTTGATTCTTGTCATGTGACCCATAGTGTTTGAGACAAATAGCCCTCATGTTCCCATTTTTCTTTGTCGTGTATTAATGTATGTACCTGCTGTCGGTGAGTCTAGTCTGTTATACGTCAAGTCTGTTCAAGTCAAATCTGTTCAAGTCAAGTCAAGTCTTTGTTTGGATTATGTTTGGATCAATTTGTAAATAAACTGCACATGGGTTCTTCAACTTGCCGTTCAGTGGACTACTCATTACACATGCCTGTAATTTTCTTACACTTTTTTTTTAATGTATTTTATTTTTTATTTATTTTTTAAATTCCAGATTGTCTAGTGAAGGGGTGTTTAATTGGTGCTGGAACTAAACCCTGCCAGTCAGAATAACGATTTCTAGGAGTGTGATTTTGCACCTCTGCTGATTGTAAAGCTGCATAAAAGTTCATTTAAATTTTTTTCTCTGTTACTCTAAAAGGAAAAAGAGTAGAGTTTCCATCAATAAAATTTAAAATAACCAAAATATGCAAAAAGAAATAAAAATTTTTAAAAAATGTTATTCTTTGAGATAAAGTTCCTTTATTTCTCTTTCTAGATATGTAAAGTAATTTGACTATCTCTGTTCTCTTATATTATTCAATGGCTAATGTGCGAACGGTTTAACAATTGCATTGTTCAGAGCAATTTTGAAAATAACCCAAATGTCTAAAGTGCGAGAATTTTCCGTCTTCAATGACAAGAAATAATATTTTAGAAGGGTAAAGGGGGTCTATGCACCTTTGAAAGCAGTCTGTTTCCATCGTTGTCTAAGATGAAGACAGCCTTCACAGTGTAGAGCGAGGGTTCCTGGTTGAAAAGAAATCTACGTAATTTTCAAACATTTAACATTAATTTTTTTTATGTTTCAGATGTCATAAATAAACACCCTTGAAATAATACTGTTACATGCCTATAGACAGAAAAATACTATAAAAAGAGAAGGTCTAGTCAGAAGTGGCTGTTTGTTGGCTCTCACTCGACTGGGTCCATCCGGGCCAAAGTTCTGTCATGCACTGACTACCACTGATTCAAAGTCTGAGTGTATCACAGAACTTGAGCCAGGAGAACAATAGGAGAAAACTATCATCTTTTCAGATCATCTGGTTGAAATACAAGAGAATCCTGTCTCGATGTAGACCTTCAGGGCCCAACAACGAAACTTTCCCCACTGTAAATTATAATATCTAATTCACAGCAGCACCTTGCACTGCAAATCCATCTATTAAAAGTGTTACCAATAACCTTTAACTAATATAAACTTTTGTGTTGCTTGTTAAGATTATGTGTAAACAATGCAAAGCCTTGTATTTTTACAATGCTAGTAATTAATGAATTATCTAAAACTGTCAACCCTGTTACCATCATCTTTTTAAATTATAAATATATATTCAAATGTATTCAGTATTTAGCTTGAGATTATGCAATACATTGTATTAAAATTTATTAAACATAATGATATATATATATATATATATATATATATTAAAAGTAATTCTTCGTCTCATGGTGTTTAAAATCTTAAAGAA
Organism: Sinocyclocheilus rhinocerous; assembly: GCF_001515625.1. Classification (NCBI taxonomy): domain Eukaryota; kingdom Metazoa; phylum Chordata; class Actinopteri; order Cypriniformes; family Cyprinidae; genus Sinocyclocheilus; species Sinocyclocheilus rhinocerous. Next base: position 367,033 of record NW_015648618.1, read on the forward strand.
ATTAACTTTAAAAATCACTTCTTCATACAAAAAGCACTTTTTTCGTAGACTAACGCCGTCAAACAGAGGTGCTGCTATTTTTCTACAGCTACAGTATTAATCATTTGCCGTTAGAACTGATGTTGTCCATATAGGTCAACTCATAAGAGTATTAAAATGTCCATGGCAAGCAATATCCCTGATCTCCTCCAAGTGTCCACCTGTGGAATCAATCACGCGCTCCGCTCCGGCAGAGACGCGTCGAGGACGTGGCATCCACGTCCCACTTTGAAAACCCACATCTTCCACGACTAGACGGGGGAAAAAACTTTTGGAACAAACTAAACAAGTGGGAAATTAACATAAACAAACCCGTAGCGCACAAGAAGCGAAAACACACTACATTCGCATTGTGCACTACAATGTACGATCTGTTCATAATCGGAAAAATTATGTTATGGTTTGCTCCCATAAATATTTGTTAGGTCGCAAAGAGAAACCGGATCAGTTTCTGGCAACAACAATTTCGTTTTCGCGAGAAAAAAAGCATGCACGAGCGTTTATAATACAAGACAACACGTATTTACAGTAGTTCACAACTGTAGAGCTTCTTAAAATATTGTTCCAACTTAGCACGCACAGACTTAGAATAATATAAAGATAAAAATAGATGCTGTCGATAACATAATTGTCTATTCAAAGACAAAAACTGCTACAAGCTACCAAAGCCAGTCGATCTATTATTTGAACGTTTACAGTGAGAAAAGGAATACAAAAAAAACGGCGAGTAAATGGCACACATATCCTACCAGAGCCGCGGAGTCCATGGCGGTAGCAGTGTTGACGTGGACAGCTTTGAGCTGTCATTACAGTAGCGCTCCTAAAACCCTCTGACTCACAGGGGGCGTGTCTGCAACTACAGCCCTCAAGCCGCCATGTTGGCTCAAACCCACCATAGCTTTCTGCTTCAGCAGCGCTACGGTACAGGAGCCACAATGGCGGCTTCCATTGTACGATCTGCTGCTCACTTGAATGTTTGTTGGGAAGTCTTGAGGATGAAATTACATTTTGGGCGTCATATCATTTGCTCTAATGAGTTACTCGTTTTCCAAATAAGTTTCATTAAAGGCGTGACTGCCACCAACATGAGATATCTGAACCAACAGGATATGCAATGAATAGATAATGAACGGCTGCTGTAAGCAAATTAATGATGTAACGTCACCTCTTACTAGCGCGACAGGGGGCAGCAAAGCTGAAAAGGTTCAGGGATCAGGGGTGAAGATTGCTTACAGCTTACTGTAAATACATTCATTAAAATGTCACATATTAATAATAATAATAATCTGTCAATCATTTCCCTCCTTCCTCCTTAAAGAATACCAACATTTACTCAGGTTGTTCCAAACCTGTCCGAGTTTCTTTTGAAGAATGTTGGTAAGCAAAAAGTTGACGGTAGCCATTGACTTCCATAGTATGAAAAAACACCTATGGCTACCATTAACTGTTTGCTTACCAACATTCTTCAAAATATATTAATTTGTGTTCAAATTAACTTATACAGGTTTGGAGCAAGTGGGGGGGCGTAATGATGAATTTTAATTTATGGGTGAACTGTCACTTTAAATATTACCGCACATTGCATAATTTGCCATCATCCAATATATGCACGTGTAGGTAAAAAATAAATTAATAAATAAATAAAAATCAGAGTACCTATTTGTATAATTTTATTCCTGTCAGTTATTCCGCGGCTTTTGTTTCATGGTCCAAATATAGACACGAACGCTCTAGAAAACACATATGATGTGTTATTGGAAAAACCAGCAATCTCTTCTAAACAGTGACAACTGGGGTGCGAGCTTGCGCGCTCTTGCCGAAAGAAAACCGAAAGTCTCATCACTTCCTGTGGGGAGGAGACCATTACTTTCCACCGCTTACTTCTGCCATATAAATACACTCGCACACTATTATAGAGCATGTGAAGTTGAGTGATTCAGATCATCCAAGAGTAGTATCCCGCTCTCAAGTCTGTCCAGGGACTACGAGAACTCTCGTCCGCAGACAAAGTAATGTTTTATTGACTTATCCAACTTATCCATAGCACAAATCTAAACATCAGATAGCCTATTGTGAGCTCAGATTTACAAACTGTTATGAATCTAATATCACAATGTTCAAGGCAAGTTGTAGTTTATCGGTGTAACGATCTTTCTATTCTAAAAGCTTGTGCCGCGCGTTAACTAACTGTAAATATGTGTTGCATCTCTATTAATCCTGATCGTTACCAGAATGAGATATGAAAGGAAAGAAGCATGTCTTGCAATATTTTATTACTTAAAATGTGTAACATTTTATTTTTCTATAGAAACCCCAACTCTAGCCGTCCTGAAACACTAGTGTTTATTTCACGAGAAACGTTTTGATTACATCATGGGGTGACTCAGTCGCCTGTTGCCCGGTTATGAAGAAAGAAGTAGCCTAAGTGGGTCAGCGGGAGTGTCATGCGTTGATGATTGCAGTTTATGATCTTCAGTGTTGATGCGTTCAAGACAACAGAACATTCTAGAAGTTTCGCGTGTCCACCGTGAAATTGTTCACTTGTGTTTGAAATGTTGACAGCTGCCAATGTTTGCTGCCTATGTTTGAACTAAAAAAAGAAACTGCATTCACAATACAGAACAGCCGCGAGTGCATCATTGCTTTTTTCCCAAAGGGTCATTACATTTTAAAATAAAAGTAAATTTTTAAATTACATTTTATTCTGTAAATTAATTAAGAGAATATAGCACGTGAAATAACACGTTATTCTATACGGCGTTGTGCTATTTCAAAGTGAACAGGCGTTCACGTCACAGCTGGATCGAGAGTGCATCATTGCTTTTTTCCCAAAGGGTCATTACATTTTAAAATAAAAGTAAATTTTTAAATTACATTTTATTCTGTAAATTAATTAAGAGAATATAGCACGTGAAATAACACGTTATTCTATACGGCGTTGTGCTATTTCAAAGTGAACAGGCGTTCACGTCACAGCTGGAACGCTGTAATGACCAATCAGAAGCCAGGAAAAAGATTCGCTTAGGTTTGATGTCTTTCTTGCTGAGATTTCACATATTGTGAAATCTCTTAAACTCATTGATAACAATAAGAACAATAAGTTTCTTAAGGTTTATGTTGATATTTTTCTTACTGATTGCTCTTGTTGTTTTTGTTTTTCTTTCCTTTTCTCCATTTTCCTTTTATGTTATCATAATGCAGTGCTGGTTTTTGTTTCTTGCAATAAAAATACAGATGCCAGGAACACATATAATTATAGGCTATACAATGATGTTTCGCCTTTTGGCACTGAAAAAAACTATTTTCACTCTGAAATTGCTAGTAAACTACACAATTAATTACAAAAAAAAAAAAAAAAAAAAAAAAAAAAAAAAAAAAAAAAAAAAAAAAAAAAAAAAATTAAATGTGAAATTCTGAAGTAGAAAGACTTAAATAGGATTTTCTTGTAAAACATAATTTAATAATATTTGTTTTATTTACTTTGAAAAATATTATAGTGTTCAGTAAACCATGGTGTTGCTCATTAACCTTTATAACTTAAATATGATTTCTATTTACAATAAACCATTCTAAGTCTTTACATCTCTCATTTTTTAAATAAAAAATTATTAAAACAAATATGACTGAATACGAAAGAAGGGTTAATCTAAGCATTATACATTAACTGGGAATGTGTGAATCTTAAATCCTTATATCATTCTTCTCTTCTGTTGCAGGATTTTGAGACATTTTCCTCTGTCTTCTTTTTCTATGAACTAAAAAAAAATCAAAAACTGAAGTTTTCTTCATGGAGAAAGTCTAGAAATTCTGGATACACAAACACGCTCATATTGCATTTGAGACTGACTTGGCTCATTCTTTGCTCTTGGCAGTGGTTTGGGCCATGCCGGACCTGAAGAAGTACCTCACAGAGGGCCTGATCCAAGTAGCTATTCTTCTCAGTCTGGCTGGGATGCGTGTGGACGTGGATCCCTACCTGCCCCCTTTTAGTGAAATCATTCTGGGCCCAAATTCAGCTCTAACTCAGACTCAATTCCACAATCTTCGAAACATCTTGGATGGATATAACCTGCACCCAAAAAGCGTAGATCTAGATGGTTTCTTCACAGCTCGCAGGCTTCTCAATTGGGTTCGCTCCCTAGACCGCCTGCAGGTTCCAGCGGCGGAGTTGGAAGCCTGGTTGGTCCACAGGGAGCCTGACAATGGAGTCTCCATTCCAGCTCAAGTGGGTCTCCTTGAGGAAGGTGGAGGACTTGAAGATGTGGAGGAACCCTCAGAGCTAAGCATGAGGTTGGGAAATGGAGGAGAAGTGGGTTATAATGTAGCTGAGGATCAAACCCTCGGAGCTTTAGGGCACATGTCAAGAAGCCTCAACCATTCAGATGATGATGAACTCCTTAAAGAGGTAAGCAGTGAAGCCAGGGAAAACTTCAAAAAGATTTTCCTATTTATGTCAATGACCTGTTTTGTGGTTTGTTACATAATAATTCAAGTAAATATTTGAGGAAGGGAAGTTGGTGCTAGCAACATCCTCCATGCAAGGATATTTGACTCTTATTGTAGTGCTTATTTTTAAAAAGCCATAACATGAATAAAAGAAAAGAAAAGAAAATGTTTGGAGAATATATTTTTTCATATACACTACCATTCCAAGGTTTGGGGTCAGTAAGATTTATTTTAAAGAAATTAATATTTATCAAAAAATCTTGAAAAATATAAGTATCACGACTGGAGTACATTTTTAGCTTTGCCATCACAGGAATTAATTACATTTGAAAATATATTAAAAAAGAAAACTTTTTAAAATTGTAATATTTCACAATTGCTGTTTTTATAGAATTTTTTGATCAAATAAATGCAGCCTTGGTGAGCATGTGGTGAAAAACATCAAAAACATCCTAAAGACCCCAAATTTTGAACAGTAGAGTAAAAATATTTATAAAAGTAATTTGTATATTTACTTGTGCACCACAACAAACCTCTTAACTCTAATTAGCTCTGCAATGTATTTGTTTTTCATAGTGCACAGAAATGTGCTTGAACAGAAGAATAAGAAGAAAAACAATTGTTACATCTGACTTTATTGATCTTTCAACTATGGTTATATTTCCTTATGGTGCATGATTTCCCGTTAACTTGTGCCCTACAAAATAAGGAAGTGTTTTCATCTGTGAATCTTATTAGGTTATCAGCTGATACAACATACTCGACAGAGAGTTGCAAAATTACCTGGAAATAAGTTAACACACATACAAAATAATATATAAGTAACTTAATCATATATATATATATATATATATATATATATAAAATCATTTTACTAATTGCAATTCTGTAAACACACCAAAAACAGCACTGGCTGTATACCAAAAATGTCTGGTCCGGATATGAAAACGGGTTTGTTATTTAGTTGGAAAAACACATGTATCCCTGTCTTTGCCCTGAAGCACAGCTGAGTATTAAGCAACGTCAAACATCTGATACTTCAGCTTGGCTGGGTTTCCTCTCCATGTGTTACTTAAGTGTTGCATGTTGTTTTTTGTTCTACTGACCGTGAGAGGTTCATGAGACCCAGAGTATTCTGGGTAATGAGGCTAACATATGATCGCTGGCCTGTATACTAGCATGTTATATACGTTTCCATATTGTAAACACAACAGCAGCTAATGATTTACGGACTCAAGAATAAGTAGTAACGCTCCAAAATAAAAGTCAAAAATCTTATAAATCTTATATCTAGGGTAATATTTGTTAAACCCATATGATTTATTGAAAAACTGTAAGAGCATATAAAACACTTGAGTGACAAAGTGAATAGTTCACCCAAAATTGATAATTTGCTGAAAATGTACTCACCCAAAAGCCATCCAAGATGGAGATGAGTTTTTCTTCATCAGAGCAGTTTTGGAGAAATTCAGCATCACATCACTTGCTCACCAGTGGATCTTCTGTAGTGAATGGGTGCCGTCAGAATGAGAGTCCAAACAGCTGATAGAAACATTACAATAATCATCACAATAATCCACACCACTCCAGTCCATCAATTAATGTCTTGTGAAATAAAAAACTGTATGTTTGTAAGAAACAAATCCATCATTAGGCGTTTTAACTTAAAAGCATTGCTTCCAACTAAAATACCAATCCATATTCTATAATAATGGTTCCTCTAGTGAAAAAGTCCATCTTCTGTTGTCCTTTCACATTAAAATACACCGACATATTTGTTTAGAACTGTTTTGTACTTGTAAATGGTGCTTGATTTGTGCATATTTCTCTCTTTATTCAGACAAGATGACTTTATCACTGGGGAAAGTATAATATTATGGATTAAGGACTCATATTTTAGTTATATTTTCACTTCACAAGACGTTAATTGATGGACTGGAGTCGTGTGGATTACTTGTGTATTATTGTAATGTTTTTATCAGCTGTTTGGACTCTCATTCTGACGGCACCCCGTTGGTGAGTAAGCGATGTGATGCTGAATTTCTCCAAATCTGTTCTGATAAAAAAAAAACTAAAAACTCATCTACATTTTGGATGGCCTGAGGGTGAGTAAAATAAAAAAATTTGGGTGAACTGTTCCTTTGTAGTGTTAAGCTGGTTTGTCACATGACCCACAGCAGACTGCCAGCATATGCACAGTGTCCAGCAGACTATTTAGTCTGACTGTGAGCGTCTGCCTGGATGTGCGCCCACATCATTGACATTTGTGAGAAGTATCAAGCCTCTTTCTTTTGCTTTCTGTGCACATGCATCAACTCAGTGGGACAGCTAGGGAAATTTCAAATGGATGCTTTTTATTTTCTGTTCCTCCAGTGGGCTTTGTAACAGAATAAGAGGCTGCACACAGTATAGCAGTTACTGAACCTGAATTCCCCTTGAGTTAGGACCCTGTACTTCGAAACAGTTGCTATGCATTTGTCAAGTCGCCACATGTGCAGACCAGATCAGATTTGACAGGTTTCCATGCACATGATCCACAGGGCTATTTCTGAGCCAGGCTGTTTGTTAGTGTGGTATAGAACAGGCTGCAAATTTGGCCCTATGGCACATTTGACCTGTACTGACGGGCAACATGGTGTTCCTGGATCAGACTGCTGACAATTTTTTCTCTAGGGATTATTATAAGCATGCAGTTTGGAGAAAAATTATTCTTCGCAGACAGAACATTTTTGTTTCAATCTTGAACATCTCATCTGTTCAATTCAGAGCTAAATAGTTAGTTAACATAAGTTGAATTCAGTTTAGTTCAGTTGAATTTTTTTAAAAGATAGCGAACAACTTGCTTCAATCCACACTACTCTTGTTCTAAAACGACAACGATTCAGCAATGTCTATTATTGTCTCTTTGACACGTACGATCACATTAGTTGGTAAATCAAACCTGTGTTTGCACTGTGTATATGTGGTCTTTTCAACATTGTTATGTTGACTGTCTTGAGTGAGTCATTGAACCATTTGTTAAGTCGATTCTATCTAATGCGGCGATTCAAACCAGTGAAAGCTATTATGAGTGAGTCATCGAATCATTCATTCAAACGATTTGTTCAAACACATTGATTCATTCAGGAATGGAACAAGTCTTTATGAAGGAGTTGTAACTTTCATTTAACTTGCTCTTTCAAATGAATACATGTTTATATTTACTTTCAAAAATATAAAAAAAAACTTTCAAAAAATACTTTGACACATCAGTAATATTTCAGTCGTCTTTCCCTGTGTTTCTCTTTGAGTAGGTCTGGCATACTCCTTAAAAAAGGGTGTAAGCTCAATATTGTATTTTTAACTACAATACTGTAGTTCATATGAGGGCGTCTGTACTTGACCAGGCAGACTTCTTGTGACCCCAGCTTGAAGTTTGACCGCTGTTAAATATGCCTGAGCATGTGCTGGCTTGGCGTCCACAGCACCAGCCTGGCTTGTTTTGTAATCCGAGAAGACAGGCACATTTGCTTTCGCAATGCCTGTTTACCGGCTACTGCTCAAGTGTCTGGACCCATCCCCTCAAAACCAAGTCAACGGACTGTACATGAACGACATCTTCCACTGCTCCTCATACCTTAAGCTTAAACGTAAACAGGCACTGTGACCTTGTCAAACCCTCTCTAGGACTGAGCATATGTAGGTGTGGATGTTGATGTGTACGGAATAGGTTACACGATTAAGTGACGCCCTAACCTTAACTATAAGGCAGGGGGGGACTTGGGTTGTTATTCCCCTAATACCAAAAAACATATTAGTCAACTGCCATGCTTGTCACAAGAACCACAGGGGTCTCTGGAGGCTAAGGGGACTTCCAATAACAACAGCACAGACACCCAAGAGACCAATAGCTTTCATTAATCCCTCTCCAGAATAGGGAAAGGTTAGGTTTATTTATAGCCAAAAGCTGTCTGTTGTCTGTAAATGTATGGGTTCCATATATACAAGTTGAAAAATTGTCCAAATATTTTCATCACTAGGCCAAAACATCACACACCTTGATGTTACTACTGTAGGAAGTGCAGATTTTTATATATTTAATAATATTTGGTAAAAAAAGAAAAGAAAAGAAATATATAAAATTAAAAATATAAAATAAATCAAATTAATCACCAGGAAGTTATCCTGCCTTGATGAGTTATCTGAATTACTGTAAATATGAGTTTCCTAGTTGGAAATTAGACATGAACAGCCTCTCAGGTCGTATTTACAACTGGGGAAACTCTGAGATAATTTTGATGCACAAGTTTCTGAGTTGGACGGGCCATAAAGTTGAAACATGACTGAGGAAAGAAACAGTAAACAGTAGTACTGTAAAGTTGTATTCATTTTTGCCACAAGATTTACATTGCTTCCTTATATGTATCAAACACAGTGAAAATAGCATTTATTTGACCGAAATATAGTTATCATCAGCCAGCTTAATATCTTATCACAGTGAATGTTACCAATGAATGGGACACTACATTTCTACATTGCTTGCTTATGTTTCAAACACCGTGAAAATAGCATTTATTTGACCGAAATATAGTTATCATCAGCCAGCTTAATATCTTATCACAGTGAATGTTACCAATGAATGGGACACTACATTTTATTCAAAACCTGATGGATATTAACTTAATATCTTCTATATCTTTTGGCTTTAATAAGATTTCCCAAAGAAACGGGCAATAATGTATTCATGAATGGGCCGTCCACCAGGATCCCTGCTCTTTCAGAGCACTTGAGCGCGACAAACTCGTAATTACAACTTCATGCGTGGGAAGTTTCCAAAATCACGTGAAGGCAGCAATAGACTATCCTGACTTACCTGAGACCGCCACTTCCTATCCATAAGAGAATGTACTTCCTGAGATTCTAGACACGATCCATACTTTTGCATTTGCAGGAGGGAGATGACATGTCCTTCTTCTGGGAGCAGGAACCTCAAAATGTCCACCAGGAGCAGCTGGAACATGCAAGAACCCAACCTCTCGGCTTGTTTAATGAGGAAGAAGAGGAGGAGGATGAGTTTATGGTAGATAGCTGGAGAAATACAAATCCATTTCACAACCAAATGTTTGGAGAGGATCTACAGGTATGACAGTGAACATACTCACAATAAGGCACCAAATATTGAAAATTTATTTATACAATTAGCTGCAATATCAACATTTCTATTTCTTAAATTGCTTCACATTATATTCTATAAAACAAGATCTTTTTAAATTTTATTTTAGTATTTGTCATTTCCATTAATTAAATTATTTTTGACTTGCAGAGAAGTACATTGAGCTAAAGTACTGAAATCCTGTGAATAGGACACAGAATACACTCAAAATTGTGTAAAAGTAGATTTTGGAACTGAATTCCTTGCTATTGACCTTGTTACTGCTGACCTCGATGAAGACGTTCCACATTCCAAAGCAGTGCAGCACTGCCATCATAGTTTGACCTTGACAGATAATAGAGTGATATGAGTTTTACTAAACTATTTCCTCATGCTCACTTGCTCCTCTTTCAGTTGTCAAGTGCAAGGGACCACACTTCTCTTTCCATTGAAGAGTGCTTGCATCTCATCAATGCCAACTTCCCCTCAGAAGGAGATCCAGAGGTAAACACTTGATCTAGAATGCAACATTTAATCTTTTTACAACAATGTGTGCAGCAAGAATTGTTTTAGAGGTGGAGAGAGACAAAACAAAAGAAATGTAGGCTTTCCAAACTACATTATAAATCTTAATTTTCTCAGTTGGCAGGTCCTGATGTACAGAATGTAGGAGAACATGCACTTTCAGAGTTTCAGAGGCCACTCATGTCACCCTTGTTGCCTGAACAGGAACCCACAACATTAGAGCAACAATGGCAAGATGTTTTGGCCATCATGGAATCACAGGTATGAAATGACCAACACCTTCCTGTCAAGTCCCAAATTACAAGTTAATCAGTGCTTTGAAAAGTTAATGAACATATTTGACGTGCTCTATCATTTTGAGTCATAGTCGTTTGTGGAGAAACATGAAGATTATAAGGGGGAAAAAAAGAATTTTAACTGTGTAATGTTATATTTTTTTTTACTAAAAACGGTCGGTTTTCAAGTTATGTCAATGAGGGTTATGTTCAACAGACTTCCATATTTCGTAAAACAGGTCTCGGTGCTTCTGGTTCTAGTGTTTTGTCTGTGCTCTGTTAAATATGGAGCTGTTTTACTCAAGATGCCTTCAAAGGAGATACCAAAGATGATCATATATCCATCACATATGCAGATTTTATTTTTATCCTTTTTAATAACATTCAGATATTAAAATTTAATAAAATGGCAACGATAACAACAACTAGCTAGGTTAACTGATTACCTTAAAAGTCCATAGATATCGCCATCAGTTCATGCTGCTGTTAACACTTTCTCCGACAAGCGGATGCGTTTTCCGGTTTGGTCAGGTGACGCTCGACATGCACCCTATTTTACAACAAAATTCAAAACTTAAATGCTGTTTAGACACTCTTTAATATGACATGAAAGATCGCTGTAGCCGCCTCAGTTCAAACAGCAACACGGAGTGCGCAAAACAATCCTCTTACTCTTTACTACTTGTAATCGCACAAAATAACATTAGAAGATATGTTGAAATAAGCACTACAACTTATTGAAATGTATTGTCTCTTAAGTAATCGCCAAATTAGTGTTTTAACCACAGAAAAGACCTCAACAAACCCGCTGGTGAACATGTCACATGACGTCTTATTTACCAAAGAAAAGGCGTCATGTGTTCACAGCTTGTTAGTTGGCTTGAAAAAAAATATATAGAGAGAAGGTCGTAAATATATAGATAGATTTATGCAATATATGAATAAATTAGCCAGCCACCATTTAAGTGATTATTCTTCACAGCGGTTTGGAGTAAAAACATATCATTAAAGACACACTTTTTCATTGACTACTCAAAATGTGTTTCTTGGTCAAATATGGAGCAGGTCACATGTTTTATGTTTTTTGACCTGGCAGTCAGAGAAATTTATTTGACTCCTCTTATCTTTACAGGACATGGATACAGCCGAAACAATAGGCGATTCTTCCTTCAGTATCAGTGATTCAGACAGAAATACTGGATCAATGGAAAACTTTATTCACCAGGATGTTAGCCTTCACCAAGCCACTCTGCCAAGATCCACTGAAGCACAAAACAGCGTCACCATGGAAGAGACGTGTTGCATTAACAACCACTCCATGCCAAACATCAATTTGGACAATTCAACTAATGCAGAAGCTTTTGAAGACTCGGATATCATAGACCTCCTCCTGACTGCTGGCACTAGCCTGCCAAGCCCTATAGATCCTCTGCTGGAGAAAGCCATGCTTGATGAGATTGATCTAATGGATTTGGCCCTGGTAGAACTTAGCCAGGCACAGTCTGAAGAGCAAAACCCAGCAGATTCTGACTCTGGTTTATCCTTGTACTACAGTCAAAGCCCTGCCTCTCCTAGTGGATCTGAATCTTCCAGTTCCTCATCATCTTCTTCATGCTCTTCTTCACTGTCCAGCCCAACCCCTAGTTTGATGCCCGAGGAAGGTGCTGTGGGCTACACCAATATCAAAGAAGAGGATGAAGCTGTGGGTGAGTACATGCCAGAACAAAGCAAGATGTGTCAATCAAGCTTTTTGGAAGCCAGACAGTTCCATCGCCTTCCTTGGCTCGAGCACATCGGACACGATCATACCTACAACCAACCTCAAAGCCGGAAGAAACCTCCAAAAGATCTTTCCGATGAGTCGCCGAAAAACAAGGTGCTGGAGCATCTGTCCTGCCGAGATGAGAAACATGCACGTTTGCTGAATCTCCCGTTCTCCAATGAACACATCATAAACTTACCCGTCGATGAGTTCAATCGCTTGCTAGCCAAATATCATCTCAATGAGACTCAGCTTACGCTTATCAGAGACATTCGCCGCAGGGGTAAAAACAAAATGGCTGCTCAGAACTGTCGTCAAAGGAAGCTAGATGTCCTGCTGGGATTGGGGGGTAGTGTGGATAGCCTGCGACGCCTCCGGGCCAAACTGCTCAGGGAAAAGTCTGAGATCTTGCGCTCCATCAGGGAGATGAAGCAGCATCTTAATAGCTTGTATCAAGAGGTTTATGAGAGACTAAGGGAGGAACAGGGACTGCTGTACTCTGACAACAACTTTACTTTGCAGCAAGACAGCACCAGACCTGTAACATCACAACGCAGATCAGATTCACACTCCAGACGCAAACTTAGCAAGAGACAAAAACACAAGAAGTGAGATGGAGGACTCACGCTATGACAAGGCTCAGGAAAAATGCTCTGTGCTCTGAAGTCCACGTGCTGGTTTTCCACAGTTCAATGGGAAATTGCTCCAAGTAGGGTATTTTTACCCTACTTGGATAATGTATTATACTTGATAATGTATTATACTATGTAGGCACATAATACAACTTGACTTAACTTTAGGTTCCACAAAGTTTTGATATTAAAGGGCCATATCTTGAGTTTCTTTGATCTTTTAAGCTAAAGGTGTTGATGTACTCTTAAAAACCTACTGTAATGGACAGCTAAACCTCAGTTTGTGTGTAAGGCTGAGTCTAGCCGGAGAAAGCACTCAACGCTGTTGTTCATTTCACATGTAAACAAGGCACAGCAGCAAATAACACATTTCACAGAGAGGGTGAAAAATTCTCATTAAAGAAGCCGTTTCACTCAGATATACATCACAATACGAAAAAAAAAAAAAAGACAATTACAACTTGTTTCATGTCCACTTTAAAAACAAAACGGGGCTATAAGAACATAAGGAGTAACTGAAATTGTTCCCAAAATCAGAAAACCCAAATAATCCCATGTTAGAGCAGCAAATGGTAAATTATGCTTGGAATCCAAGCACTGAAACAAAGGTTTAATGCATTTTAACTACTGCTTACTGGTATAATAAAAGTGTTGGTTTGCCATCTCATTATAGGGAACACCTTCATAATGTGAGCTTAATTTTGAGCAGGATTTACATTCACTAAATAGCAGGGTTGTAAGAATAAGGATTTTTGACCCACCTTGTTTTGATTTGTCTTTGTGCATGAGTCATCTTATTAGAGATTACGTTACTGTAACTCACTGACGAAATGTTTAAAATACCAGTTCTGTATTTGATTTCATGTTTTAAAATACTTTGTAAATAATGTAAACTTTTTTTATATTCAATTATGTACCTTGTGTTAAATATTTTGCAGTGAATTTATGTTCTTGGTTCTTGTTTAAATTAAAATATATTTATTGTCCACAATTTTCAGCTTCTTTTTTGTAACACAGGACCTTACTATAAAAATTAAACCTCATTTCTTGTAAAATAACTTTAATCATAAAACAGAATTAATAAAAAAAGGTTTATTTTAATGAACAAATAACCATTGAAAAAGTGAAAATGAAAGAAAATAACATGCTTTGAACAGTACACTTAAAAGACAATCGAAAGGAAAATCATGCAGTCACATTACTGATTGTGTACAACTAATAGTACTTCAGTCTCCTCTAGTACACAGAAGTGTATATATGCCACTATCAATATCATATTTTGCAAAAAACAGTATCCAGTGATCCAAGCACTACTTTAACCAATTTAAAAACTTTTTGAAGATATTTTAACATATTGTCAGTACTAACAAGTTTATGCTGGTGCAAAGGAGGTACTAAAAGACCTGATCTATAGCATGGTAATGTTAGCAAGATTTTTCACCTTCACTACACATTTACATATGTTTATGATAAAAAAGATGCCATGAAGCGGTGTAGTACATTCTACTCCTTGAGCACCGCCGAAGAAGAGGGTAATTCAGCAAAGTGTCAAACTTTTACTCTATGTTTTCTGAAGTATTTATTAGCCAGGTCTGGCATACCTTGATCAGCCTATAAAACTTGAAAGATCAGTCTGAGAAGCTGGAATCTAAAGAGCATATATCCTGTTCACACAGTAATGCAACAGATAAAAAACACTGACATCTAATAATTAAAAATAAAAAAGGTTTATATGAGATTATGGGAAATGCAGTTTACTAAGCAGACTAGAAATAATTATCCCCCCCAAAAAAAACCTCCTTGTGAATATATCCATACGCAATATATATCCTCAAATGGTGAACAAATAAAAGATGAGAATACTGTATACATGGTGAATACAAATGGAGAAATGCTGCTAAAACAGCAAGATTGCAATACACCGCAATTTGCTCACTAATAAGGCGACAACAGCTTTGACAAATGCATTTACACAACAAATGACTTAAAGGGGTCATATGATGCTGCTAAAAAGAACATTATTTTGTGTATTTGGTGTAATGAAATGTGTTTATGCGGTTTAAAGTTAAAAAAACACATTATTTTCCACATACTGTACATTATTGTTTCTCCTCTATGCCCCGCCTTTCTGAAACGCGTCGATTTTTACAAAACTAATCGGTCTGAAAAGCGAGGTGTGCTCTGATTAGCCAGCTATCCAGTGCGTTGTGATTAGCCGAATACCTCAAGCGTGAGA
>NW_015648618.1:382210-382456 GCF_001515625.1 Sinocyclocheilus rhinocerous
ACTGCCCAAAACTCGCGTTTGAATCATCAGTGGCAAATGATAAAGGAAAACGTACTTACGTGAGTCAGAACTGCCGGCATTTTAGGCATTTTAGTCTCTCCCAGGATCAGTAAACAGTCCTCCATAAAATGTGCTGGCGATCCACAGTACTAAGTGTACTAAGTTCCTCAGCGACCAGCACAGATCAGCTCTAGGCATAACAAAGCGGATATCGTCCTCTTTTGGAAGACCAAAAAAAGTAGTTTC
>NW_015648618.1:384513-397242 GCF_001515625.1 Sinocyclocheilus rhinocerous
GAGTATGGGTCACCATACTTGGCCACATGTCACGTCACTTTTCACTTTTTCACTTTTCACTTTTCAATATTACAGCGAGAATAAAAGTTACGCTTTCTTTCTTTGCGTGAACATTTGGGCGGTGTTATGCAAATCTTCCCACATAGTGAGGTAGGTATGTGGGGGCGTGTTCGAACGAGCCGTTTTAGGTAGGTGTGGCTAACTCTTAACTTTTATAAAGAATATCTCTTTGGATTTGAGACTTTAGTCTTTGCAACTTTACAGATCTTCTTTATGCACCAAGAGCTTGTAACACTCTAAAGAGAAAGGAAAAAATGAAATCGCATCATATGACCCCTTTAAATGACGTCTGGACAAATGAGATGGAAAAGAAAAAGAAGGCTTAAGAAATTAGGTCATACCACCTAACAAAGACAAAACACCGTAACTACACACACTCAAAACTGAGATTTGAACAAACTATGCTCAGATATCAAATTAACCAATGCACTCAAAAATGTACATTTGTTTTTCTTTACAGTTTTAAGTGTACTTACTGTGTTTTAACTTAGGGCAGCACATTACACAGTGACACGTTCCGATTTAGACTGAAATGACTTTCAAATCTCTTATCAGAAAAATATAGAAGGTACGAGGATGTGCAGACAGGATCCATTGCATTTAGTATATACCTCATCAAACGTTGGCCACCTTTTTATTAGCTGGGAATGACTACTGCAGCATATATATACCCCATTTCCCATAATCCAACAGAAAGAGAAGCAAAGAGGAAATACAGTAATCCTGTGTTTCTTACGGTGGTCAGTATTCTGACTAACATTCGCTTTTGCCCACTAAAGATGACTCCACGTCTGCATATCTTGCTCTGAATATATTTGGAGTCCAAGTTTTATGGCATTGAGAGTAAAAGAGTTTTTGGGTGTCTGATTCCCCATCTTTGACCTGCCCATATCCTAAATACCCCCCACCCCATCCCAAACTAGTCTAACACAGCCCCTGACTTGCCATCTCTCTCGTTCTCCCTCACAGGCCTAGTTCTTATCATCCTTCTTCTCTTCTTCCTCAGAAGGGTAAGAGTGCCATGTTAGTCGCTCTTCATAGAATGAGATGACCACCTGCGGGCACTTCACATTGGCCTCTTTGGCTGGAACAAGATCTGCCTCGTCAGAGTTTTTCCTGTAGAGAATAGGCAGAGGGGGAGAATGATTAAAGGAACAGTTAACTCAAAAATGAAAATTCATTCAAAAACTAAATGGACTCCAGTCCATCAATTAACGTCTTGTGAAGTGAAAAGCTTGTGTTTGTAAGAAACAAATCCATCAAAGCATCTTGACTTCAAACCGCCGCTTCTGGCTAAAATACTGACTAGAAGCATAATTGTTATGTAGTCCAAAATCCATAATAACGTTTCCTCAAGTGGAAAAAGTCGATATCCCCTGTTGGCAAGTGATGTAATGCTAAATTTCTTCAAATCTGTTCCAATTAAAGAACAATTCTTCTACTGCTTGGAAGGCCTGATGGCGAGTAAACTTTCAGCAAAATTTCATTTTTGGGTGAACTACCACGTTCAAGGTCCAGAAAAGTACCAAGATGATCGACAAAGTAGTCCATGTGACATCAGTGGTTCAACTGTAAAGTTAGGAAGCTACGAGAATACTTTTTTGCGCAAAGAAAACAAAAATAATGACTTTATTCCACATTTTAGATTCTACTGCGTGTTTACGACAGTATCATGACGCGAGCATGTGGCCGCGCCGGCGCTGACCCAGATCCGGCGTAATGACGTCATTACGCCAGATCTGGGTCAGCACCGCCACACACTCACGTCATGATACTGTCGTGAACACGCGTCTACAAGTGATGCAGTAGAAACTAAAATGTGGAATAAAGTTGTTATTTTTGTTTTCTTGACCTTGAACGTGGTAGTTACCTTGCTGTCTATGGGAGGGTCAGAGAGCCCGCAGATTTCATCAAAAATATCTTAAATTGTGTTCCGAAGATGAACGAAGGTCTTACGGGTTTGGAACAACACGAGGGTGAGTAATTAATGACAGAATTTTCATTTTTGGGTGAACTAACCCTTTAATTATGCTAAAAATGCCAACAAAACCCTGCTTTATTTGTGTGAGCATCCAGCCTAATCTAAAACAGCAACTCTGGCTTCTAAATGGCATGAGTTCAGGATCTGATCAATGTTAGGGAGTGTTCATTATTTTCATGACACTAGTGGCGCAGATATTACACACTTCACTTTTAAAGGATTAGTTCACTTCCAGAATAAAAAATTTCCTGATACTTTACTCACCCCCCATGTCATTCAAGATTCATGTCTGTCTTTCTTCAGTCGAAAAGAAATTAAGTTTTTTGAGGAAAATATTCTAGGATTTTTCTCCATAAAATGGACTTCAATGGTGGCCAACGAGCTGAAGGTCCAAATTGCAGTTTCAGTGCAGCTTCAAAAGGCTCTACATGATCCCAGCTGAGGAATAAGGGTCTTATCTAGCGAAACGATCGGTCATTTTCTTAAAAAAAAAAAAAAAATTTCTATACTTTTTAACCACAAAGCTCGACTTCATGCATTGCGTAGTCATGTTGGAAAGATCACACGTGACGTAGGCGGAAGTACCAACCCAGTGTTTACAAAGCGAACGTGCAAAGAAAGCAGGAGTACACAGACGAAGAGCTAACAGTGCGTGACCTTTACAACATGATTACGTAATGTGTGACGTTGCTGACGCGCATTGAAGAGCTAGTGCATTTGTAGTTAAAAAGCATATACATTTTTATTTATTTATTTATTTTTTAGAAAAAGACAGATCGTTTCGCTAGATAAGACCCTTACACCTTCGGCTGGGATCTTGTAGAGCTCTTTGAAGCTGCATTGAAACTGCAATTTGGACCTTCAGCCCGTTGGTCGCCATTGAATATGGAGAAAAATCCTTGAATGTTATCCTCAAAAACCTTAATTTCTTTTCGACTGAAGAAAGAAAGACATGAACATCTTGAATGACATGGGAGTGAGTAAATTATCAGGAAATGTTTTATTCTGGAAGTGAACTAATCCTTTAAATCTTAATCTTTACATACCATTTCATTAGAAACATGAGCTCGCCGCTGGAATCTGTGGCTCCAATGATGCGCTCTGGCTCTAATCCCCGTGCAAAGCCCCTCGGCTTGTCTTGCTGCAAAACAAAGAAACTACATCAGTATTTTATTATTCACATGCAGTAAAAAAAAAAAACTTCTTATTAGTCTGAGAAAACACCAATATTTTTCTTCTGATAAGCATGTCTTAATTTATGTGAGGTTTTAATCAACTTTTTAAATTTTAGTTTTCACAGGGATAGTATTCTCCACCTCTATGGTTGTTAGGTCAAGGAAGCAACAAGGTGGCACTAAGATTGTCCTGCTAAGGCTAATACATAAAATTAAATAATGGTTTCACAATTTTAGCGTAAGATCTCCATTACTTTTTAATCCATTTAAAAAAATTAAAATAAAAATACATTTTTAAGGCTTGAATACATCTGCTCCCAAATAGAGTACTAGAGTATGGAAATAACTTTTATGGTACCTTTTGATCACACTGTAAAAAAAGGTTTCATACCCAGTGACAAATATTTGTTCCTGTTTTAAGCATAAACTCAATTTTGTTAACTTTTTCCAAGACTTTATTTTACATTTGGAATGGAGCTCAAGTAAATGTATCTTGATTTAAGGATGTTTATATAATTGTATCAGAAAATAAATTGCGGGGGGCGGGTGTAGCACATGCAAAGACTGTGGCAACTTTAACATTTGAAAGGATACTATGGCAAAGTTATTGCTTTCCTTATTCAAACTGATTTTTTTTTCATGAATATATGGTTGACCTGAAGAATGAAAGCTATATCATACACTTGGAAAATTATGAGCTATATCAACGCTTATCGACACTAGGGGTGTGACAATGCTCACGAGATGAGACAAAATACAGATACTTGGTTCACTAAGTACCAAGTGGTTCACTTGGTTCAACTATTATATTTTAATACTATTTTAAGACATTTTCAATGACAAAATATTTGTCTTTTAATTACAAAAAGTAAAACAATGCAGTTGTATTTTGAAATATTTTAACTAATCTAGGGCTGTAACTAATGATTATTTTGGTAATCAAGTAATCTACTGATTATTTTGACAATTGAGTAATCTGATATTTTTTGTAACACAAATAAACCTAAGTGAAAACCATGCTTAAGTATGACTATTTATATATAAACTATATAAACGATGAGGCAATAATAATAGGCTCAAATAAAATATCAAAACCAAGTAATTACATGGTTTTATTGAACAACACTGTTAAAATACACAATGTAATATGCCTATGCATAATATGAACATAACCAACTTAAGTACATTATGTATTATAATAAATACCTGAAGAGGGCACCAACGGCCTGGTGACGTTTCACTTTACAGCGATCCGGCACGGTGTCGGAGAACTTTAAGCCCTGTATCCATTTTTTACAATGCATGCAACATTTAATGCCATGACTTTTTGAAGTTAAGACCTTTTAAGGCCTTAATTTGTGAGAGGGTGAATTAAGACTTTAAGACCCACAGAAACCCTGTATTCCTCTTTTTTTCTTAATGCATCACATTTCTCATAAAAGGTATTTGAAAGGGTGCAAATATAACTGATGAAAGCAAAATAAAAACATCTGCATATTACAAAAAAAGGTTGTTGGCATCGTAGTTTTATAAAAATTAACACCTGGGACATAAAATGCCCGAAACGGAATAAACACCTAAAAGTGCCTGGCAAATGCATAAATATAGTAAGTATGTGCACAGTCTTATGTTAAGCAAGATACAGAAAGAAAACCTCAAAAAAAATTTTTTATTTTTTATAAAACAACGTTTTATAAAATATAAAACTTACGCATGTGCCAGTTTTTATACCAAAAATCATCTAAGGGAATGATTAAAACTAACCTCATCTTTCCTCTTTTTGGGCCGGCTGTCTTCCCCACCATCTGTGTCAGATTCTCCTTTCCTCTTTCCAATAGAATCTTTCTTTTCATTTAACTTATGTTTTTGCAGGTATTGTGCAATGAGATCAGGACAGTCCAGGTTGTCCTGTGGTTCCCATGTGTTGTCTTCTCTAAGGAAAAGGGAATATATTCTCAATCATTTGAATACCATCTTTTTTATTGGAGAAGGGCTGGACCACCCAACTAAAACCAAACATAGGCTATATATTTATTAGCAAACCATTGATTCTCCCGGAGTTCTTTATATAATGACAAAATGGTCAACACGTTTGTTAGGAATCAAGCATCTTGCCTTATACGAATGCATTTTAGGGGAAATCTTGCTGATATTAGTTACTTACTCCGAGAAGCCCTTCCACTTAAGAAGGAACTCCACTCTGCCCTTCACCACCCGTCTGTCCAGAACCTTCTCCACCACATATTCTTCCTCTTCCTCTTCTACCACCACCTCCTCCACCTTCTTCTTGTTCTGCTTCTTTCCAGCTGTGGCCGCCAGCTTGCTGTCTGTGGAGAAAGAGGGCAGTAAAGAGGAAAAGGGTCAGTCTTTTCTATGGAAAAATCACATCTTTCAGTATTCAAACAGTTCAAAATTGAAGCAGGTTGAAACACTAGACATTATGGGGCTGAGCAGAACAAACACAAACAGTGATAACTCACTAGCAGGGGGTCGTGCGCAAAGAGGAAGAGTGATTATTCAAGGGTTTATTTTAAAGAAGGTATGCCAAGGTCAACAAAGTCTGTTGACAAATCTTCACACATCTTTTTGCTATACAGAGCAATGCGTCGAAATTCGAGAGACAGTTTGACTGCTGTTTAAAACCCACAGCGCTTAGTGATAAATTCTTGCTTTTGAGAACAAGGTCAGAAACTACAAAACTAAAATTCATTCAAAAAGGACATCAAAATCAAGGTTTCAGTTTCATCGTCCTTAAAGGGACAGTTCACTCCAAAATAAAAACTCTGTCATCAATTACTCACTCTCATGTTCCAAACCTGACTTCGTTTCTTCGCAGAAGATAAAAGATCATTCAAATAATGCGTCAAATGTTTTCCAACTCCACAGAAGAAACAAAGTTACATAGGTTTGGAGCAATCAACAAGTGCAAGCATCTGAATTACATAATCGTGTACTAATCGTACCTTAAGCTGTTCAAACAAGCACTTCTTAAGAATCAGCATGATCACAATATTAGTATCATATTCCAAGCGGATCAGATATTAGTTTAAACAAGAAACAAAACCACTTGATGCTAAACTTTTCAACAGACCAATCAATCAGGAGATGTTGGAATCAAGCATCAACCAATGATTAATGTGCTCGGACAGGCTTGTCAATGCATAACACACACTGCTTCTGTTTACAAAGATTTTTTTAATATAAATTTATAAAGTACACACTACCAAAAGAAGTCTCTTATGCTCACCAAGGCTGAATTTATTTGATCAAAATACAGTAACAATTTTAAATAAGTGGTTTCTGTTTTAATATATGAAGAGTTTGGTTCCAAAACGCTATAAATCCATTTTGATTAATTTGAGTAAAAATGTGTTTTCTTTACCAAGAAAGTGGCAAGATGAAAACCACTATTTTCTGTTTCAAACTTTCACATAGCATCTTTAGGTTATAATAACATTAAAAATTCAAATCCAGATTTTGATTTTCAAAGATTTATTATAAAATGTTATTATAACTGATGAAAGCAAAATAAAAACATCTGCATATTACAAAAAAAGGTTGTTGGCATCGTAGTTTTATAAAAATTAACACCTGGGACATAAAATGCCCGAAACGGAATAAACACCTAAAAGTGCCTGGCAAATGCATAAATATAGTAAGTA
Organism: Sinocyclocheilus rhinocerous; assembly: GCF_001515625.1. Classification (NCBI taxonomy): domain Eukaryota; kingdom Metazoa; phylum Chordata; class Actinopteri; order Cypriniformes; family Cyprinidae; genus Sinocyclocheilus; species Sinocyclocheilus rhinocerous. The sequence continues at coordinate 391,392 of NW_015648618.1, forward strand.
TGTGCACAGTCTTATGTTAAGCAAGATACAGAAAGAAAACCTCAAAAAAAATTTTTTATTTTTTATAAAACAACGTTTTATAAAATATAAAACTTACGCATGTGCCAGTTTTTATACCAAAAATCATCTAAGGGAATGATTAAAACTAACCTCATCTTTCCTCTTTTTGGGCCGGCTGTCTTCCCCACCATCTGTGTCAGATTCTCCTTTCCTCTTTCCAATAGAATCTTTCTTTTCATTTAACTTATGTTTTTGCAGGTATTGTGCAATGAGATCAGGACAGTCCAGGTTGTCCTGTGGTTCCCATGTGTTGTCTTCTCTAAGGAAAAGGGAATATATTCTCAATCATTTGAATACCATCTTTTTTATTGGAGAAGGGCTGGACCACCCAACTAAAACCAAACATAGGCTATATATTTATTAGCAAACCATTGATTCTCCCGGAGTTCTTTATATAATGACAAAATGGTCAACACGTTTGTTAGGAATCAAGCATCTTGCCTTATACGAATGCATTTTAGGGGAAATCTTGCTGATATTAGTTACTTACTCCGAGAAGCCCTTCCACTTAAGAAGGAACTCCACTCTGCCCTTCACCACCCGTCTGTCCAGAACCTTCTCCACCACATATTCTTCCTCTTCCTCTTCTACCACCACCTCCTCCACCTTCTTCTTGTTCTGCTTCTTTCCAGCTGTGGCCGCCAGCTTGCTGTCTGTGGAGAAAGAGGGCAGTAAAGAGGAAAAGGGTCAGTCTTTTCTATGGAAAAATCACATCTTTCAGTATTCAAACAGTTCAAAATTGAAGCAGGTTGAAACACTAGACATTATGGGGCTGAGCAGAACAAACACAAACAGTGATAACTCACTAGCAGGGGGTCGTGCGCAAAGAGGAAGAGTGATTATTCAAGGGTTTATTTTAAAGAAGGTATGCCAAGGTCAACAAAGTCTGTTGACAAATCTTCACACATCTTTTTGCTATACAGAGCAATGCGTCGAAATTCGAGAGACAGTTTGACTGCTGTTTAAAACCCACAGCGCTTAGTGATAAATTCTTGCTTTTGAGAACAAGGTCAGAAACTACAAAACTAAAATTCATTCAAAAAGGACATCAAAATCAAGGTTTCAGTTTCATCGTCCTTAAAGGGACAGTTCACTCCAAAATAAAAACTCTGTCATCAATTACTCACTCTCATGTTCCAAACCTGACTTCGTTTCTTCGCAGAAGATAAAAGATCATTCAAATAATGCGTCAAATGTTTTCCAACTCCACAGAAGAAACAAAGTTACATAGGTTTGGAGCAATCAACAAGTGCAAGCATCTGAATTACATAATCGTGTACTAATCGTACCTTAAGCTGTTCAAACAAGCACTTCTTAAGAATCAGCATGATCACAATATTAGTATCATATTCCAAGCGGATCAGATATTAGTTTAAACAAGAAACAAAACCACTTGATGCTAAACTTTTCAACAGACCAATCAATCAGGAGATGTTGGAATCAAGCATCAACCAATGATTAATGTGCTCGGACAGGCTTGTCAATGCATAACACACACTGCTTCTGTTTACAAAGATTTTTTTAATATAAATTTATAAAGTACACACTACCAAAAGAAGTCTCTTATGCTCACCAAGGCTGAATTTATTTGATCAAAATACAGTAACAATTTTAAATAAGTGGTTTCTGTTTTAATATATGAAGAGTTTGGTTCCAAAACGCTATAAATCCATTTTGATTAATTTGAGTAAAAATGTGTTTTCTTTACCAAGAAAGTGGCCAGATGAAAACCACTATTTTCTGTTTCAAACTTTCACATAGCATCTTTAGGTTATAATAACATTAAAAATTCAAATCCAGATTTTGATTTTCAAAGATTTATTATAAAATTGTATTATTTTTTTCCCAAAATGCAATAAATCCATGACACTTTTTTTCTTCAAAATGCAATAAGTCCATTGAATCAATATAAAAGTTATTTTTCATATTGAAACTGTTGAAAATACACACCATAGTAAGTTGATCCACATATGACAGCCTCTGAACTTGGTCAATACTATTCTTATATACAGGCACTGGACTAAAAATACATTCAATCAGTCATCGCTCCCAAAAGAATTCAACGGGTCTTCTTGTTAATGCTATAAATGAATTACAACAATAAAAGAAAATTTCATCATGAACATACATGAACAACAATATCACATTAAACCACAGAAATTCCAAAATGACATTTCCCTTACATTCAACTTCCAAAAGTGCATTCATCTTTGCCATGTAACATTCATTTAGTTGACTAGTGCTATAACCTACGCTGTATTAACAAAAACATTAATGGCATAAATAAAAACACTTACACTGACAAGCTACGCAATATCGCGTTCATAATCGAATGCGACTCATCTGCGATTATGAACGCGATATAGCAGTGATCTACGGCTCTGTGTATTAAATGCCGCTCCATCTGAAAGCACGTGATAAAGATTTACTATTAATCACAGAACCAGCTGTACTGATGAGATGCGCATGACAATCGCATGCGATTTATCGTGCAGCCCGAAGTTTGTTTGTTGATCACAAAGTACAAAGTAGATGAGGAAAACTAGGATGCCGGGTGTATTCAAAGCGCCGCCATTACTGTCTAGAGTTCGTGGAATGGTGCGCTGTGCTTGGTTGAGCGGATATATCGCATTCTGCAGAAAAGGGAGACTGGCATTTGTCGCGGTTTGGAAAAAAAAGGGAGAAAACATGACAGAATAACTCGGCGGATATCGCATTTTGCGTAAAATTAAAAATTTACTTTTCAATACCGACCAGATACAATACTGATTTTGGCGGAAACTAAATTTTTTCAAAAATGGCGTTTATCGCGTTTTGGAACCAAACTCTTCATATTTTGAAATGTAATTTACTCCTGTGATCAAAGCTGAATTTTCAGCATCCAGTCTTCAGTGTCACATGATCCTTCAGAAATCATTCTGATTCGTTGCGCAATAAACATTTCTTATTATTACAATGTTGAAAAAAGGTGTGCTGCTTAATATTGTTGTGGAAACTGTGATACTTTTTTCAGGATTTTTTTGTTTAAAAAAATAATAATTAGAAAAAAAAATCTTCAACATTACAAGTCTTTACTGTCACGTCTGATCAATTTAATGCATCCTTTCTGAATAAAAATATTTATTTCTTTAAACCCCAAACTCTTGAAAGGTAGTGTATACTGTGTGAAAAAAAGTTCAGTAATTTTATGCAAATGTCATCATTAAACTATTTCAGCATTAATTTTGGCATTATAGTGGTATATGGCAGTTCAACTCCCTAAATTATTAACATCCATTTCATGATTGAAATTACCACAGCTAGTGTGGAGAACAAATGCTTAACTACTAATCGACCATAAAAGACGGTAATATAGCGTACACATCAGTTCAGGAAAAAAATTACAACTATGTCTCATTTGTGAACATTAGTTAATGCATTAACTATGAACTAACTAAAAATACTTTCACAGCATTTATTAACCTTTGTTATTGTTAGTTCAGTTAGTTTACAGTGCATTAACTAATGTTAACAGACACAACTTGCCAGTTAGAATACAACTGGTCATTAACCTGATTTTAAAAATGTCACAAACAAATGAGAACTTAGTGCAAACAGCTACCCAAATTTCATCAATTTGAAACACTCATTCTGTCTTTTCTGAGCAGCAGACCAGAACCAAACATTTGACCTTATAAATCACCTGAAGCAGCAGCTCTATTAGTCAATGACAGATGATGGATCACATGGCAGATGAAACAACGTCATGAAAACAGACAACAACCCGTGATTCAATAGAAGTAATTTCAAGGCTTGTTTATAAGACAGAAACGTTAAGGTGATCTGAACGTCTAGAAGAAAAAAAACCCTCTCCCATAAACATTTGAAAGAAAAACAGCAGTGAAGGAGAAAGTTGTGAGACACCTGCGGTGACGCTGGGAGCATCACTAGCTGTGTCTGCAGGTTCACTCATGCTCGTCGATGGGGCGGAGGCTCTGTGGAACCTTCCGGTTCCTTGTCAGCGTCAACCGTGCTGAACAGAGTGAAAGTGTGGATTAGAGGGGATGGGGGTCAGGTGATATCAGGGAAAGAACAACACAAGGCAGGAAATAAAATTACACAGCACTGTGGATAACAGTTCTACAAATACAGCATTTCATGGTGTGCGACATGGTGTATTTCGGTGAATCTCACAATAACGTGCCCAGGTCACACTACAAATATGTTGTGTAAACTATTTTTAAGACCATTAAAGGCAAAGTAAGTGATTTTTCAAAAACACTTTAGAAAACTGATTCGGGCCGAATCGCAAAACAAACTTGTAGCCAATCAGCAATAAGGGGCGTGTCTACTCGTGATGTGGAGGAGAGCGCGTTCAGTGCATGGGACGGACATTAGCCGAGCGACAGAAAGATAGAGATGGTGGATAAAAAACAAAAGAGGAAAACGTCTGCGGAAGGATAAGGCAAGAAGTAGGACCCGTGTAAATATCGGATCAGCTTTTCAGCGCTGGAGAGAACTCAAGGAGCGGAGGCCTGCGATTGGACGCCGAGGTTGGTTTGTTTCTTCTCAATAGGTGAGTAACACCGTGTCTACAACAGCTAAAGTCTGCCTACACTGGACGCGATCAAACGACCGTTGAAAACCATTTGAAATTTGTGTCAGCACGTCATAAATAGAACCCGGCAGCAGTTTTCTGTCGGGGATTTGTTGCGCCGCGCCGCTCACGTCCGTAGACACGGTGTAACATTGGTTTTGCTTTGTTTCACAGAACTAATCGTTGCCTGGGTTGCGTACGTATATGTGGGGCGGAGCTATCAAAATAGGGGCAAGACCCTTTTGGGGTAGGGGCGTGTTTGTTTTGGGGATTTCAAATATCAACATTGGCTACCAGAAATCCCTTACTCTGCCTTTAAGTGTTTTTTTTTTGTGTGCATTGTGATGTTATTTTCATGAATATTTAAACACATTTCCCACTGATTCTCATTAATAATTTTGGTGTTTATTTTTTTTGGTCATTTCTAATATACTCAATGGTGACAGATATCATTGAATGATTTTAATAAATTAGCACGTGGGTCACAGACAAAAAGGGGTTTCATGCATCCAAGTGGCAAACCAAACCAAGTGGCAACTCAAGTGTCTCTCGCTTGAAGCCAATACGGAAGTGACTAAAACTGCAATTCATCGACTGACCGCTAGAGGCTGGCTCCAAAAGGGAGTCAGTCCCATAGACTCCCCATGTTAAAATGCCCAACTTTACAGCAGAAAAAAAACTAAAAGAACGATTTGTGGATTGATGTGAACGCCAGCAAGAATGATGCTCAGAATGATTGATTATTAATCATCTCTGACGACGTTCGTTGCATTTTTTATTGAGTTACAAGAAAAGGTATGAAACGGATTTAATTGCGTACAGTAACTGATTTTATGTGATACGCCGTCATGGCATTCGACTCCTCACACGTGCAGAAGTGGGCAGCCCTAGACTGAGAGCTGGCATCAGCATTATAAAAAAAAAAAAACTTTAAAGATTATTTACGTTTAATTATTGTTGCCAAGTTATCTAGTCGTTGCTTGTTTACATTGCTTTGTTATATGGAGCAGTTTGTTAGATCGCAATCTATCTAATTTGTTTGGCTAAAGAAGTGCCGACAGATGTATGAAAGTACACAAATCACACCGTAATTTAAAAGTGCAGACTTTAATGTACAGTAAAAACAGAGGCAGAATACCGTATAACTCCAGGCTGGCACAGCAATATTGGCGAACGGCTAAACAGATGCAGAGCACCGTAACTTAATTTGAGCGA
>NW_015648618.1:397279-398895 GCF_001515625.1 Sinocyclocheilus rhinocerous
GTTATGGTGTTTTGTCTTTGCACGGCAGCACTGCTGTCACTATAGACGGGCATGGTTTCAGCAACTAGCGCCTCAGCTTCGCCTTCAGTGACGCGCTGCCAAGATGGCGGTGGTCGGCTCCGCCCACTTTAGGCTTCAAAAATGCTCTTCTGAACCCTACAAGTGACGTCACGGACACTACGTCCATGTTTTTTTACAGTCTATGATCAAAACAATAAAAGTTTAACACCGCTGTAATTTTTTTCCCCTGTCATTAGAATGCGTCTTGTTTATTTTTTAGTAAATCATGGTAAAAATGTATTGTCTATCATATATATTTACCATGATTTACTAAATTGTCATTCAGTGTAACAAAAGTTTATATACCAAAAGTCTTGTCAGGCATATTTAGAACAAGAATCATTAGATCATTTTAAAATAAACTATTTAAGGATCACAGTGCAGCCCCCAAAATACTAATTAATTGTAATTTTAAATATTTACCAATCTTTACCACTATCCTTCTAACAACTAGGTTTTACCAATGTCAGCAAGAAGTTTTTAATAATTAAAATAAAATTATTATTATTTTTTTTTTGTATGACTGCTAATTCTTTTTATGTTTTAATAAGTTCAGGCCAGAATAAATATGTTGCTTCATTTTTACACCTATATATGCATTATGTTGAATGATGATGGAACATTATTTCACCCATATTTTGACATTTTAATTTCACAAAGAAAACATTATGAACATTAAAGAACACAACTTACTCACATTTAATATGCTTTCTATGTATATAAATTCACTTCTCTAATTTAATTTGAAGGGAACACCAAAATGGGACGTCTCGTTTTTGACCAACGTCTGTTCTGTTTTAGTTATGAATTAGATTTTTTATTTGCATGGGATTTAGGGGAAAATGTAGTTGAAATTGCCATGAAGTAAAAATCATAATGAATAAAAAATGCACACAGTAACAGTTTGTTGTGTAAATCGAAATTCCCTTACGAAAACTAACCATGGTTTTATTATAGTAAAAGTGTAGTAACCATGCTTTTGTGGTTTTATTTGTAGTAAAACCATGGTTCATTCCGTAAGGGTTCATTTCTTGTGTCAAATATTTTTTTTTTTTAAACATGTTTTAGTTTTATTATGTTTACCCCCGTTTTTTTGTTTTGTTTAGTAGATGCTTTAACAGAAATACAACTCTCACGTGTTTTGCTTTTACGGGGCTGTTAGCAAACACTCGCCAGATGTGTCACCTAAAAAAGGGCATAAAAACCAGAACAAACCCTAATATATTAAGCTCCAAGAGTCTGGACATTTTTTCGTAATTAATTAAATCGCATTAACGTAATTATTCTAATACTAAAACTGTGTTTTCAGACCATCACACCTCATTGGATGTAGCTTCTTCCGGCGACGTGCAAGCGCTCCGCCAAATTGTTCGAGCCGTTTCCCCTGCTGCAGCAGCAAGCACGAGCCACTGAGGCGAGGTGTTACATTTCAAATGTAATGTGTGGTAGGTGTTACAACCGAAAACACCGTGTACATCTCTTTAAAGGGGTCATATGATGCTTTTTTAAAGATCATTATTTTGTGTATTTGGTGTAACAGAATGTTGACATGCTTT
>NW_015648618.1:398984-403690 GCF_001515625.1 Sinocyclocheilus rhinocerous
TTTGCGTGCACATTTGGGCGGCATTATGCAAATATTTCCACATAGTGAGGTAGATATGTGGGGCGTGGCAAAGTCTTAACTTTGATAAAGAACATCTCTTTGGTTTTGAGACTTTAGGCTTTGCAACTTAAGGGATCGTATCTATGCACAATCAGCTTGTAACACTCCAAAGAGAAAGGAAAACTTGAAATCGCATCATATGACCCCTTTAAAACTGTCCTCCCGAGTCCCTCACTGAGCGCCTCGCATGCACGAGGAAGGCGTTTCTGTCTCGCGCTAAGATGGTGGGCTGGACCGACACATTTGCTCGCACGATTGTGGGTCCAAAAGGCGCCATGACATCAACAACATTTATGCTGTGCGATAAATACATGCATTAAAAAGTTCCTATGCACGTTGATTTGAACTTTACAAACCTAAAATGGGCGTTAAATGCGAGACACCGACTAGCCTGCTGGATAATGTTGCAGAAGCGTAGCCGCCACTTCTCCATGTTGACCTGGATCCGATTAGAAACCTACCAACAATTTCTCAAATACAACTGGGATATTATTAAACAGCAGTGAGTTGCTTAAAGCACTCAACACATCTGCCTGTTAAGTGTATATATATTTATGCGCATATATATATATATATATATATATATGAAGAATCGCATAACCTACAAACACAAGTCAATCCTGTAGCAAGTTGTTTTCACAGTCTGCACACGCAGCGCCACTTACCTGTGAATTACCGAATTAAGGGCGAAATAACACCGAATTAGGTGGCTCAGTGCAGCTAGACCGGCTTTAAATGTCGACAAACGTTTGAAATCTGTCGACTGGAGAAAGAGTTTGCTATTGTTTTACCGAGGTCCTTTGGATGGCCAGACAAAAGGTAACGCTAGCTAGCTACACGATCGCTCCGCTCAACCCGCCAATTCCGACCCAACGTGCCTGTGTACGTACGCGAGTGGTGCATCCTGGGAGTTGTAGTTTTTGTGTTCACTGTGAAAATGAAAAGATGGTTGAGGCACAATGTGGTTCCTCAGAACACTTGGAAATGCCTCATATATACTCAAAAACTTCAATATATATATTTTAAGCAGAGCTGGATTACGTAATCAGGTTCCAAAAATCAAGGAGGCTATTTGTAAATAGATTAAATTACATTTTAAAATACCTGTAATCAGACTACAGTTACTTTTTTATTGATTACATGATTACTTATTATTCACCATTATACATAAATTGTTCATAATTTATTGATTCCCCCTATTTCTTCTTTTTCATCTTTTAATTGTTCCTTTCTAAAATATCCTACCGCTTATATACATTCAGAGAGTCTTCCAGTTTTGTGGACATTCACACAAAGACCAGTCCTAATTACAGGGGTCTGTAATTACACAGAAAACTGAGAGGCCACACAACATTTGACCACTGGATTTGCAAAAATCATTTTCAGGGGTAAGATGTGTTTCAACATTGCATCAACTATGAACACATAAATTTTTATTTGATTATCTCATTCATGACAGATAAATGTATGAGCCATTCTGCTTGCATACATTGTTTGTATTAAATCAAGCACAAATACTTAACCCAGTGAAACTGACATTTTCAGTCTGAATTGTCTCCTAGCTATGATAAGCAGCTGCTGTGGTGCTCAGTTCGATGGCACACCCTCAGAAAAAAAGGTACAAAAGCTGTCACTTTGGCAGCACCCTTTCAAAAGGTACTGATACGGTGCCTTGTGAAAGTATTCGTACCCCTTCAAGTCCTGAGGTCGAAAGAACCACCTGTAGAGCTCAGAGACAGGATTGTGTCAAGACACCGATCTGTGGAAGAGTTCAGAAAAAATTCTGCTGCATTGAAGGTTCACAGAAACATGTAGCCTTATCCTTAATGGATGAAGTTTGGAACAACCAGGATTCTTCCCAGAGCTGATGGCCTCCTGGCGATGGAGAAGGGCCTTGGTTAGAGTGGTGACCAATGCTCACTTTAGTTGAGCTTCATGGTCATATTTGGAAATGGGAGAAACTTACAGAAGGACAAACATTAATGCAACACTCCACCGATCTGCACTGTAAAAAATAAGTGTAATTTTAACTGTAAAATTTTGTAAAAACGCTACGGAAAAAAACTGTTAATAGGTTAACAGTAAGTTCCCGTACTATATACAGGGAAAAACTGTAAAATATCTAACCAGACATTTCATGTAATTTTACAGTAAAATGCTGTTAATTTTACAGTTTTTAGAAGTAAAAATAACAAATAAACAAAAAACCTGTAAACTGATATTCCCAGAATTCCCTGCATGACACTCCACATTTGAAAGTATTTTGTTTAAATAATCATGTTATTTTAAATAGTTTTTGTTATTAGTTATGTATATTTGGGCTTTATGTTACATCTTCTGTCGTTTAATGAAAGTTTAATGCATTATTTAAGTATCATGTGTGTTACCATGATGGTGTTTTGTGTTTGCATGAATGACTCTGTGCACCTTCTATATATTAGTATATACTTCTGCTTGTGGCGAAGCTACTTGTGATGAGCTTTGATTCTTCATGTGGCTTTCTCTTTTACCACCTGCATTATTATGCTGGTTGTCAGTATGTTAAAGGTACAAAACAGATTTTAATAGCAGTGTGAATTGTTGAATTTACTGGTTTACATTCAAATTTTCTTGTTTGTAAATTACAATTTTATACTGTAAAATTTATTTTTATACCGTAAATGTGTTTACAGTTTTTCTGTATTTTTTACAAAATTATTCTGGCAACCACAGCTGCCAAAATTATTTTGTAAAAACTACAGAATTTTTTTTACAGTGAAGTTTTTTGACATTCGAGTCACATCTAATCTGTAAGATTGGGTCACAGAAACGTCTGCGTGCTTCATTTCTCCTGAATTTCTGTCTCCACAAATTCTGTTAAAGGACACTAAGAGCAAAGCCAAATTTAGACCAATTATATCTTGATCCAAGAATGGAATGCGTTAGGCGACTAACAAAATTAGATTTTACATTCCACTCCCAAGTTTCTTTTTCATAATGCAAAACTGCTTTTAGGGGGCCGACCCATTTCTTTCCGCGACTGCACTAAGAGAGGCTTATTTGTTAATTTCGAGACTTGAAAGACCAATTTATCTTCTAGGATCATCATGTTAAAACTACAGATTTTTTTTTACAGTGTGGGCTTTATGGCGGTGTGGCCAGACTCAATCATCTACTCTGTGAAGACACATGAAAACCCACTTGAATTTTGCAAAAAACATCTAAAGGACTCTCAGACTGTGAGATACAAGATTCTCTGGTCTGAAGAACCTCAGTTTCAAGCAGTTTAATGTATGGAGGAAAGCAGGCACTGCTCATCACCTGCAGAGCACCATCCCAACAGTAAAGTGTGCTGGTAGCAGCCTCATGCTGTGGGGGTGTTTTTCAGTGGAAGGGACTGGGGGACTCGTCAGAGTAGAAGCAAAGCTCAATGCGCCAAAATATACAGAAAGCCTTAATAAAAACCTAGTCCAGAGCATTCAGAACCTCAGACTGGGCAGATGGTGACCCTATAGCACACAGCTTGCAAAAGTGGCTTATGGACAACTCTGTGAATGCCATTGAGTGGCCCAGCCAGAGCTTGGGCTTCAAACATTTCTGAAGAAACTTTTAAAAAAGTCTGTCGGCCCCCCCATCCAACCTGACAGAGCTTGGGAGGTGAAGAGGTGAGGAGAAGAAGGGCAAATGCAATTTGCCAAATGCAAATGTGCAAAGCTTGTCGCATCATACCCAAAAAGACTTGAGGCTGTAAAGGTGCTTGTACTGCATTAATTGCATTGCATTGAATACTTATGCAATGTACTTATGTCAGTTTTATTTTTCGATAAATTTGCAAAGATGTCAAATCTGTTTTTTGTTTTTTTATTATTGTGTATGGATTATAGATTGATGTGAAAAAAAGTAATTTAAAACAGTTTAACTTAAGGCAGCAATATAAAATATGAAAAATATTAAGGGGTACGAATACTTTCGCAAGGCACTGTATATCCCATTTATGTACTGTGCATACTTAGTTACTAATACATACTTTTAAGGTACTAATATACACCCTTTAGGGGCACATATGGTGCATAGGTGTATTTCGAAAGGCTACTCCCATTGTAACAGCTTTTGGACCTTTTTTCCTGACAGTGAACAAGCCTAATGTGGTTTAGACCCAAAAGTGCCATGTGAAAAGACACCTGCTGAAGGATGGGAGTGGAACTGAATTCTGGTTCAGAACAAGCAAATTGTGAAAACAGCCTGACAGCCTGTCATTATCTCAGTGTTTGAGATAAATATAGTCCTGGACTGTTGCACAGTGCACTTTGCCCCACTGAGAAAGAGCATGATGACCTTGTAAGCACATGCAACAGCCTCGGTTGTATCTTATTTTGCCCTGTTGCAGTTCCACTTTAGTAAGAGGCTCATCTCTCTGGACCATTTGCATTGCTGCAACCTCGTACTCCACATATAAGTAGATGCAGGGAGAGAAAGAGTGTGCGTGTGTGTGTGTGTGTGTGTGTGTGTGTGTGCTGCAACAGCCTTGTATCTTATTTTGCCCTGTTGCAGTTCCACTTTAGTAAGAGGCTCATCTCTCTGGACCATTTGCATTGCTGCAACCTCGTACTCCACATATAAGTAGATGCAGGGAGAGAAAGAGTGTGCGTGTGTGTGTGTGTGTGTGT
>NW_015648618.1:404043-415223 GCF_001515625.1 Sinocyclocheilus rhinocerous
TTAGCTACAACTTACCTGGAAGTTTCTGGTATGCCTAGTAATACCTTAGTTAACTGATTCAGATGTATTTAATTAAGGATGGAGCTAAACTCTGCAGGACAGTGACCCGCAGAGCAGGATTCGACACCCCTGCTTTAAACAATCACTTTTTTTTTGTTATTTAAAACATTGAATGTGTTTAATTAATTTGTGTATATTGAAGTCTGTCAGTGTGTATTGTATATAGAATAACCAACTGTTAGTAATTTTTACTGTTATTTTCTGATTTTAAAGGCTCATGGTGAGACACTTCATACACACAAGAAGGGCGTGCAAGCTGGCCTCCTAATACGAAGACTACGATGGTGCACTGCAGGACACCTTTCTCCTTTTAAATGTTCAAGAAAAAAAAGGACTGTAATGGACATGTATGTGTGTTTTTTTTTTCAAGCTTTTCTCAGTGGTTGTTTCCCATGAGGTATGAGTGTATTTTCAGCTTTGTATGACAGTTTCTTGGCAGTTTTTTGCTACTTTTGTGCCCTTGTTGTATACATATACTGGCATTCACACATTAGCATGCACAGGCAGGTTGTGTACTGTTCTTAATATTAAAACCCTGTTTATAAGCACTGCAAGAAAAAAATTAATTTTAAATGTTTCAAACAAATGTTGTAGTATATTTTTTTTATCTGGATTTAAAATAAAGTTTACATTATAACTAGAAAATGTATGTTAAAAATTTTGAACTTAAGTTGAAACAGCAAATATTGTAAAGTCAAATGAACTTCAATAAAACAATTCAGCACTAGGCAAGATTTAAATTAGTGAGTTGAAATGACTTGTACTTTTAAGTTGATTTAACTTAACATTTTAAGGCAGCCACAAAACTTACGTTTTTAAGTTGAAAGGGGTGAACATTTTTTACAGTGTACAAATCAAGTTGAGAAAAGTAAAAAATCTGCTGAAGCTGGTTGCCTCAAACTTTTAAGTTTTCTCAACTTTTGATTTTTTTTTTTACAGTGTACTTATTTCAGTTTTTCCTTTTTAGTAAATTTGCAAAGTTGTCACATATCTATGGATTGTAGCTTGATAAAAAAGAAAGTAATTTAAAACAGTTAACATAAGGTCAGTTTATAACATAAAATGTTGTACAGCTTTTGGTAACAGCTTTTGGACCTTTTATCCGGTGAGTGAACAAGCCTAATGTGGTTAAGACCCAAAAGTGCAATGTGAAAAAACACCTGCTGAAGGTTGGGAGTGGAACTGAAGACGGTTCACCAGACTGTTGCACAATGCTGCACTTTGCCCCACTGAATGAGAGGATGTTGACCTTGTGCACAGAGAATATGAAAAAGCCTCTGTTGTATTTAGTTTTGCCCTGTTGCAGTTCCACTTTAGTAAGGGGCTCATCTCTCTGGCCCATTTGCATCGCTGCAACCGCGTACTCCACAAATAAGAAGATGCATATAGAGAGAGAGAGAGTGTGTGTGTGTTTGTGTGTGTGCGCATGTCGGGTTAATGTAGAGGAAAAAGACCTGCTCAGAAATGAGTGGAGAACAAAGGAGAAGCATTAACAAAATTCATCATCTGTCCGAGTGTCGTGATTGAGTTAATTACCTCATTACTCAAACAAACCAGCCACACCATCCGCAAACAGAGGGTGATATTTATATTGTCTCATGCAGCGTCTGCAAGGGTGGGGATATGAAATTATAACTCTGCTTCAGTCCTTTCTCTCCAAAAACTTTTAGAAACTGATGCAAAGAATGGTAAATTATCAAAAACGTCTTTCATACCAGGGTTTTGTGACACATGGTTGTCAATCCAGATTCTGTTAATAAGAAATCAGAATACATTAATGATAAAGAATGTAACTTATTCTTCATGTGTGATAACTAATGACTCCCTCGGAATATATCAAAATGCTATTCTGTTTATAATCTTATCGAAAACTTTACGCTGCTAAAGATCCCTTTTTATTCCTTGGCAACTTACAGTATCTCAATAACATCATCTGGTGACCCTTTTTTGGCATATTTGCTTGTGAGGTACAGACTGCAGCAGTGGCCTTAAACTATTTATACACTTAGACCATGCTTAAAATGTCTTTGTAGATAACAGCCGATTGTATCATATTTGATTCTTACATTAAATAACTGAATAAAAACCTAATTTTGAACAGTTTACACATTGTTCAAATACATATTACATACAGTTACATAATGTCAAAGTTAATTTGAAATCAAATTAAAGCAATGAAGTGGCACTACAGTACTCCAGTTAAACTGGACTGAAAAATGAGTTCTTTATGGATTCATGGTAAATATTCAGTTAATTCTTTATGTATTTCACGCTTGGAGGAAATCAGAGACAAAGGCAAGAGGATCCAAATGCAGATGAGTTTATTGAAGGAACTAACAGGAACCAGGACGACAGAAACCATGAACCGGAGCGAACTAAACGCATAACAGTCATGAAAGAACAAGACTAGACAAAGGACGAGGGCAATCACAGGGGTTTAAATACACAGGTTAACACAGGGGCTCAATGAGTTGTCAAAGGAGTTGTCATAGGGAAAGGGGCGTGGTCAATTAATTGTCAAGGCAAGGCAAACAGGGACAGGAACTGAACAAATGGAAGTGAACACATTACAAGTCCTAAACACAAGACAGGGGAACACAAGACTGGGATCGTGACATTGTATATTGTTTTGCTTTATTATATCATTATATCTTGTCTAATTTGTCAGTATTAAAATCAGTGGATTTCAGTACTGTAGCTTCCTCTTATTTTAAGGTCACAAACAATGAATATGGAATGTGTACAACATTGTAAAGCATGATCTTACTCATTTCCAAAAGGTACACTTACTGTACATGAACCACAGTAATACTGTGGTAAGCAATGTTACACATTCATAACCTATTTATCAGGCAAATCCACTGATTAAAGAGAATAGTTTTAATTCAATCAGTGTTCCCTGAAATGTACATGCATTTCTTGCATCATTGCAGCAGTTGATACTCATAACCATGGACGTAACCATGGCCAAGCTGGCGGTTATTAAGCCTCTTATTAAGAAACCACAGCTAGATCCTAGTGAACTGGCAAATTACAGACCCATTTCAAATCTTCCTTTTATGTCTAAAATTTTAGAAAAAGTTGTGTCTGCTCAATTGTGCTCCTTCCTGCAAAAAAATGATCTCTATGAAGAATTTCAGTCAGGTTTCAAGCCCCACCATAGCACAGAAACTGCACTTGTTAAAATTACAAATGACTTGCTTCTTGCATCAGACCAAGGCTGTATCTCATTGCTAGTTTTACTTGATCTTAGTGCTGCGTTCGACACTATAGATCATGACATACTCACAGATCGATTGCAAAACTATACAGGTATTCAAGGGCAGGCTTTAAGATGGTTAAGATCCTACCTGTCCGATCGCTACCACTTTGTTCATTTAAATGGGGAGTCATCTCAATTATCACCAGTAAAATATGGAGTGCCACAAGGATCTGTCCTAGGTCCTCTGCTATTTTCGATATACATGTTGCCCCTTGGTAATATTATTAGAAAATACGGGATTAGCTTCCACTGTTATGCAGATGATACTCAACTATATATCTCAACAAGACCAGATGAAACTTCTAAATAATATAAGCTAACAGAATGTGTTAAAAATGTAAAAGATTGGATGACCAATAATTTTCTCCTATTAAACTCGGATAAGACAGAGATATTACTTATTGGACCAAAAGACAGTACACAGAATCTCGTGGATTACAATTTGCAACTAGACGGATGTACGGTTACTTCCTCTACAGTCAAAAATCTGGGTGTTATATTAGATAGCAACTTGTCTTTTGAAAATCATATTTCCCATGTTACAAAAACAGCATTCTTCCATCTTAGAAACATTGCCAAACTACGAAATATGTTACCTGTTTCTGATGCAGAAAAGCTAGTTCATGCATTCATGACCTCTAGACTGGACTATTGTAATGCACTGCTAGGTGGTTGTCCTGCATCCTCAATAAACAAGCTACAGGTAGTCCAAAATGCAGCGGCTAGAGTCCTTACCAGGTCAAGAAAATATGATCATATTACCCCAATTTTACAGTCTCTGCACTGGCTACCTATTAAGTTCCGTATCAGTTACAAAATATTATTACTTGCCTATAAGGCCCTTAATGGGCTAGCTCCTGCGTACCTAACTAGTCTTCTACCACGCTACAATCCATCACGCTCCCTAAGGTCGCAAAACTCTGGACTTTTGGTAGTACCTAGGATAGCAAAGTCCACTAAAGGAGGTAGAGCTTTTTCGCATTTGGCTCCCAAACTCTGGAATAGCCTTCCTGATAACGTTCGGGGTTCAGACACACTCTCTCTGTTTAAATCTAGATTAAAGACACATCTCTTTGGCCAAGCATTCAAATAATGCATATCATAATCTTGTACTGCAGTTATATCTGATCAAATGCACATTATTATTCTTTAGCTTGGGTTAAACAAATCAATTTTGCTTGGTTGGAACAGCAGCTACGCTAATTATGTCTCTATTTGTTTCTCTGTTTCTGCTAGGATTGACATCCCGTGGTAACTAGGATTTACACAAGCTTCAGTCTGGATCCAGAACACCTACACCTACACCTACACCTAGAAACCAACAGAAATCAAGTGCAATTTAAACATCAAGGGACATTAAAAGCAATGGGAAATGCTTTAAAGATTTAAAAATCTGTAATGGGAGCAGATCTAATCTGGGCTGGCAGACTGTACCAGAGTTTACGTTCTCCTCTTTGTTTTAATTTAACTCTGGGAACAATAAGAAAGTCAGAAAATCTTTTTTTTAAATGCACTTTTTAAAAATCATATTTGATACATCAGGCTTTTATGGCACATATTGTATGATAAAGTGAGAATATGGTGTAAAAACACCTCATTTTTATTCAGAGACCCAAACTGAGCTAAAGTATGTAATTTGGTGTGGATGTTATTTAAATGGCCAAAAAGTAAGATGCAATTCTGATATCTTGTAATGTAAATAAATATGGATGTTGTAAAGCAGACTACTTACATAAAACTCATATCAATCGTCACTCTATATCTACCAATTATATGTCTAAGTAAGCTGACATTTTAATGCTTAGTTTTATACCAAAGTTCTGTAGTTTATGTAATTATGTAACGCAATGCAATACGATTGAGAGATGCACAAATAAACGGTCCTCAAAAGCCGATTGTATCATATTTGATTCTTATATTTTAACGTGATTTTAATGTCTGGATAAGCAAGTTAAGTTGCTTCAGTAAATGTTGTTGTTTTTGTGGACAATGGGGAGTGAAAAAAAGCAAAAACACGGATGTTGAGGGCGTGTTGCCCCCTCGTGTTGGGAGTTTTGTCCCCAAACTGGTGAAAAGCTGTGTTATTCTGCCCCCTACCGGTAGGAAACAGAACAGCCCACTTCCTGAACGCATGAGCCTGAAAGCACAGCCTCTGCAGCTGAGAATCAGAAGGTAAAGCAGAACAAACACAAAATATGGGTTGACAGCTCGCATGAAGTTCAAATAATGCAATGTGAAGAACATTAAACAGTGAATTTGACGATATTCATACACTTCGCGTCAAGTTTCACTAGAAATCAGACGCCTTCATGTAAGCGTGAAGACTTTGTAAGATAAGCGATATGAGATGATTTCGAATAGTGGACAGGGAGAAAAAGGCAATATTTTAGTGGTACATGCTTCAGATTTCCAGAAACTCTTGGAATGAATTATTTCCTGATGCAGATGAAGCCTAGGCCGGCTAACGTTGAGTTATCTACACTGTCAGTTGGGGAAATAAAAATCGATACACCATCATCGAGGCAGAGGAATGTAATCCCGCCCAGAGCATCTGCCTGTCAGATGTGTCCATAGAGCCGTTCACACCGTGAAATAGAAAATTCCGACTGTCCACTGCGGCCTGTTTTATTGACCGCTGAGGCGGACAGTGCCAGAGAGCAGCACGCTCGGCTGCAGTGCCTCCTCTCACCGCCAGATGGCGCTTGGGAGTAATGTTTGATTAAACCTGTGGCCTTTCAGAGAAATGTTGCGTTTTGTGTTAATCGCGAATGTTTCAAATGCATTAAAGATGGGTTTGTTGAAGAGGAGTGAAAGGTGTGTAAAAAGAGCAACTATTTGTCAAGTGCAGGAAAAGTAAAGCGGTTTTAGCAGGGGTTTTTTTTAGCACCTAGTGTTATTTTATACAACATTTGCCTAAATCATTTATAATTATTACATATTCTGGTTTGTCATAATATTTTGGAAATTGTGTACAGTAGCCTATTTCTAAACATTTGTCACGCTGCATGATCGTTGTAAATTAACCAGTGAAAGCAAAAAGATGATTAAAACTTTAGCAAGACCTAAAATATACACTTGTGCTTACATATGTTCATGCTTTTATATTGTCAATTTAATGTGAAATTAAAGTTTAACAAAATGTATATTTATAGGTCAGCGGTGTCTGATGCTCGTTATCTGTTTCCCAAAAATACATTTGAAATATAAATTATAAAAAAAATGACTTGAATACACTGTAATCAAACAACAATAATCGAACAAATCGATCACTATAATTGAATAACATCTATAATTCGGATAAACTTGTTTTCAGTTTATAAGTTAAATGAACATTTTTATGTGAATTTGATTAATTTTTGGACCCTAAAGTAAAAAATATATTTTTAAGAAGTCTCATTAAGAGGAATACTTTAAAAATGTGGTAATATTTGATTCTTAATGTTGTCAATTATATTATGTAAATATACAAATTTGGGATTTTTATATGGCTCTATATAAGTCAATAAGTTGAAAAGGAAAAAAATCACACATTTTGACCTTTTTATGAAAAGACTAGATGGAGTAAGCCTAAGAAAATGCCTTCATTCATGATTTAAAAAAATCATATGTTTTTTTTTTTTTAGTTGCAAGGTTCTTTTCCTAGGCATAGGGAAAGCATTTTAGTACTAAATGGATAAAAGGTTGTTAAATTAAATGTTCACTGAAATTAGTAAACGATTTCCAAAAATATGCAGACCCAACGTGGACACACAGATTCCATTTTTAAGAAGTGTTCTAAAGTAGATTTTCCTTTGTCATCCCTTATTTATCATCAACCCTGTAGATTAGAACCTAAAATCTTGATTTTGAATGATAAAGGTTATAGATATTTGCAGAATACAAGTAAAGTGTACATTTCACTAAATCTTTCTTGCCTTGAATTTATGACATAAATATACAATTTAATTAGAATAGAACAAGTATGGTTTTGTCCTTGTGTATTTACTTGTGAATCAGGAATTTAAAAGGAATCAGATTTTTTTTTTTGGTAATCTATATAAATTCATATCATATTCATTAATGCTCTCATATTTTTCAACAAGATATGTTATTGTATCTGTAGATCAGTGATCCTCAAATCTAGCTCCAACCCTATAATCAAACAAACCTACCTGTGATTTTCTAATGATCCTGAAGACATTGATTAGCAAACTCTGGTGTGTTTAATTAGGGTAGAGCTAAACTCTGCGGGAAAGTGGATCTCGAGAGCCAGATTTGAGGATCACTGCTGTAGATGAAAGGAAACATGTGTGCCGTTGTCTGTGTGCACAGCAGAGGGCGCCCTAACTGGGATTCCTAAATGTCACCTCCTATGAAGATAGCAGAAGCTGGCCCTTCCCAGACACTGTAACAGATACGTGACCTGAGAGACCTGCGTGTGGAAGGGCCGTGATGAGTGCGGCACCGAGGGAAGCAGCGTTCTTCTGTTCCTCCGAGCCTTTCATCTCAATTTGAACCATCCACTTCATAACGTTCCACTCTCTTCTCTTCTCCATCTTGTCCTCTTGACAATATCTTCTTTTCTTTTGCTTTATTTCTGCCCCCTCACCTCTCGCTCTTCCTCCCGTTCTCCCGCTGTGAGCCGAGGTGTAATATATCCGTAGCCCATGTGTGCTGAAGTCTTTAACATTCTTTCTTCTGCAGAAAGCCAGAGCTGGCACTGTACCGCATGTACTCATCAAACACCACTTCTTTATCTGTCACTCTCTTGCTGCGAGGCAGAGGTCAGCGCTCCACTTCCTGGCTCCATCTTCCGTCTCGAATACCTGCTTCTGTGTCTGTATTCTTCTTGCATATTTTATAGGTTTAAACGGCATGTTTTACTTATTTTAGATGCAGCGGCAGAATCAGTCGGCTTTGTCCCAATGCTGTTTTGACACTGCGTTGATGTGCTTCGCAGTGGCAGGACATTGAATCACGCAGACAGTCGGAGGTTAGATCCCTCTGTATTCCTTTAGATCTGTTTATGATTCATTAGTTGAGCTCAGAGGAACATGTAGACAGTGAAAATGACTGGCAGCAGATAGAGGCTGCTGACGGAGATCAAAATGCCCATAAGATCAACATTTTTATATTTTACAGCATGTTCTTGTTGATCTAGTTGGATTATACAGTTATCA
Source organism: Sinocyclocheilus rhinocerous (assembly GCF_001515625.1). Classification (NCBI taxonomy): domain Eukaryota; kingdom Metazoa; phylum Chordata; class Actinopteri; order Cypriniformes; family Cyprinidae; genus Sinocyclocheilus; species Sinocyclocheilus rhinocerous. The sequence continues at coordinate 412,525 of NW_015648618.1, forward strand.
GTGACTGGTTTGGTGATGATAGAGAAAACACACAAAGAGAAAATCATGTAAGAGAAAATCATATATCATATAATAAATAAAATATAATAATAAAATAAAATAATCAGTTAAATTGATTTAAAACAGCCGTTCACTGAAAGATATCTTTTTTTTAGTCAGTATTTTCTATCTCAATTTTAGTTGAAAACATCTTTAAAATGATAAATTTACTTTGAGCAAAATTTTGAAAGATTTAAGACTTGTTTTAAGTGAATATATCTTGAATTAAGGTAATTTTATATTTCATTGCTACAATTTGTTTTTAGGATATTTAGATATTGTACTGGAAAATAATAAATCCCCCCAAAAAAAAAAACTGTAGAAATGGTCTAAATTATACATATGCTTTAGAAAGCAATTTTCGAAAAGATTTAAGATTAGTTTCCAGAGAATATAGCTTCAATTCTTTATTTCTTTTTTTTTTAAACTTCAATGACAATTTTTTTTTATTGCTTTAACTAGAAATCTTATCAAATGTAAAGAGTCACAGAAATTCTATATAAATATCCTAAATATGTTTTTGGGATATTTATGCTTTCTGGAAAACAATAGAAAAATACTGATTATTTGCTGTGTTAACTGTTCACAAATTGAATTGAAGCAGTGGCTTTCAGAGAATTGATCTGTAATTAAGATTATTTTTCTTACCCCATTGGCAGATTGTTTTTTAGGCTTAAAACAAGTCTAAAAATAGCAGTAATTTAGATTCAGAAAATTTATTTAGTTTACTTGAAGAAATGTTGGAAACCAATTGCACATATTTCCTTAGTCTCCATATCCTAAAATAGAACATTAAATCCATGCTGAGATTAATAGTGTTTGTCTGCAGTACAGAATATAACAAAGTTAAATAGCATGAATGAATACAGTAATCTTACTAGGAAATATTAGGTAACATTAGTAAACATTCTAGAGTAAAATAAACTGAAATGGGCATTAAACTATCTTGAGATTTATTACTCGATTTACTCTGAGTTAGCTTTTTTACTTTTAGCTGATTACTTACTTAACTTCAATTAGGTCTTTATGTTTGCTTAGCAAAAACAAAGCAATCTGTTTCCAAACATTTTTTAATCATACCGAACCTGCTAGAATTTACAGCGAATACAAAAACAGTGCTTACGAATAGTGTTATTTGCAGTGTTTGGGATGCGTTCATGGTCCGGTCAAGCCAAGCGTTCCCTGAAACACACGTCGAAGTCAGAGGTCACTCACAATGAGGGCGCAGAAGAGAAAAAGGAGGGACAGAAGATGATAAAATGGAGAAAGGAAGATGCTTAGATAGTGACCTCTGGCCCCATGTCTTCCTTTTCTCTTTCATTCTCTTATTCGCTCCCTATGTTTCTTTTCTCACTCTTCTCACTGACTCTTTGTGTCCAGCATTGATCTGACCACAGGCTGTGATCTCTGTGACCTTTCCAGGGGTCAGCTGGCGGCCATGGCGACAGAGGGGTCAGTCTGCGGCCTCGGTTCATCTCTCGGTCAACATCAGGTCAGATTTCGGTCAACATCAGTGGTGTGTTCAAGACCCTGAAGCCACGAAGATGGTTCAGTTGGTCGGCGTGTTTCATCAAAGGACAGGTCTTGTGTTTCAACTCGTGAGATTATACTAGTTGTCTCATATTTCTCAACTAGGTTGATTGGGTTTGAGATTATTTTTGTGTTTTTTTGTTGATTCAAAATTCAAATGTATGCGCAGGGTGCTGTTGGAAAGCCTGAAAAAGCTGTTTATTAAAGAAAAGAGTGATTGTTTCTATTATAAGAATTTTTCAATTGCTTGCAAGTAGTTAACCTAAAATTAACCTCTCGTTAACGATCAACATGGAGGTCGTCTTCCGGTCAATTACAGGGCGTTTTCCCAAAGCAGCAGTAGCAAATCCACTATATATCCACTATAGTTTCCACTATTCTAATACATATCTGCCCTCACCATGACCTGAAACCTGGGGTCGTTTAGCAGTCATCGGAGTGTGTTCAAAAAAGCTCCAGATGATTCAGCGAGGTTTTAAACACTGGGAGGTTGGTCTGTCTTCATAGGTCACTCCGTAGTCAGCATCATGCTGCAAAAGCCAAACGTTTGGTAACATTCATAAGGTGTAATGACTTGACCCAAATGATTACTGTTGACCTCTATGTGATGCACAGAAGCGCTCGTGGGAATGTTTCACCTCCAACTCCATGGCACAACAATCGTACAATCCTTTAAATATACACTTCTTGAATGTGCATGCAGCTCCCCTTACAATGAAATGACAAAGACGGTTACTGTCATCAAATGTCTGAGAATCAGTGTTAAACTTCAGACTGTAATCTTTGTTTACCTTGGTGCTCTAGTCTTCAAGAAACTGGTCATCCTTTAGGTTTTTGTTTGGGGAAGTTTTTTCATTGTTAGACTACATTGAATAAATACAGACTGAAATATTCAATATTTAATTTTAAATGCACCTGCTTTAGATTAAAAATTTAGATGACAAAATTTTAAATAATAAATTTGTTAAATAATAATTTACTAATGTTTAGGGATGCACCATTATATTTATTATTATAAATTGGTACCATTTTGGTTCTCTGATGGTATTTGAAGTCTAATTTATCAGTGTTGGTTAATATATATACTGTATATATATATATATATATATATATATATATATATATATATA
>NW_015648618.1:415416-419407 GCF_001515625.1 Sinocyclocheilus rhinocerous
ATATATATAAATTGGTTTTATTGGTTTTGTGTAAAGATTTAGATGACAAAATTTTAAAAAGTACAAATGACTTAAAAAAAACAAGTTCATATAAAAAAGTACGGTACACTGATAACTGTAATCTTTAGCAAATCTTAAAATGATCATCATTTGATCATATTTTTGATACTTAAATGTACATGTAGTATTTAAAACTATTGATTTTTAGTGGTTTATTTTGAATTTTAGCATAATAAATTAAATAGAATTTTAATTAGACTGATTAGATGAATTATTGGTAAATGTATTAATTATTGGCCTATGGGTTTTGGGCAGAATTTTAATATTGTGCATCCCTAGATTTGTTGGTTTGTTGGAATGCCAGCCATACATTTCCAGTGTAAGTTATGCTTGATTTTGGATTTGATTCTTTGGACACTTTTAGAAGTACCATAACGTCGTTTTCACCCCATAGCTCCCACCGCATACTTAAGAATTTTCACACACTTCGTTTAATATTCATGTGCCCTCAAATTCACCCGGAACGCGACGCGGGTTGTCTGGCGGTCAGTAGCATGGGGTGCTTCTTTCCCCTAAAAGCACTACAATGTCCCTAAAAAAAAAAAAAAAAAAAAAATGAATCAGTTTAGTCTGATTCTCCTCTAATGCTTTCCTTTAATTCCTCTCTTTCATGCTTGTTTCCCGCCCATCTTTCCTGGCTTATCTCATCTCTGCATGCACCTGCGCATCTATTTTCCATCATCCCTTTTGTTTCTAAACACAGGCTTGGAGGTGTTTAAAGAGAACGTGTGGGCCGAGATGCTGATTTGGAATGAATCATGATGCTCCGAGCATCATGTTCGACGCTAAACGGGTCCGTCCTTACTGCGTTTAGGATCCGACGTGTGGTGAAACCACTCATCTCTGAAGAACCTAACATGCCCTCTACACCGTTTATGTAGTTTAAACATTTATCAGCTATTAAAACATGTCGTTTTGTAAAATTGCAGGATGGAAGCTCATAATCTAGACATATTTTTCACATATAAACACATCCTTGTAGACGCTTTTTATTTTTTATTTTTGTAGAGGCCTAAACAATAAGATGAATGGCGCATACTATAGGCAGCGCTGTGATCTCTAGTGGGATCAAGCCTCGGGACCCTTCTTGAAAGCCTGACGGGACACAGGTTAAATATTTTCATCCGTAAACCCGCTGAAACTCATATTCCTTCTATTCATTAACCGAAACTCTGTGATCTGGCTTTTATTCACCCCCAAGACGTGTTTGTGAATGGCGGCGTGCCGTGACTTCAAACATGCAGAGCTTAAAAGCAAGAGGAAGTTGTCCTGAGGCCGTAATGCCCGGTCCATAATTTCTGGACCACTGGATTGACTATTTTAGGATAGTGTAAAGGGAACATTTTGTTCTGATTTCAGCGGCCCTTAATGCTAACCCGTTCTGATTCGCGCTTTGCATTTATTTCGGTGTGAGCACTGAGTTAAACAAAATGATCCAATTAAGCTGCTTCAAAGAATCAAATTACAAATTAAATCAAATGAAAAACCCAGATTCTTGCAGAATTAAACTCTCAGTGCTTTATTTTAACAGCTCAATGACTATGAAAGCTCAGGAGAATTTTGGCCCCCAGTGATTGTTAATCAGAAATGAAGGCAGCACGTTAATAGCAGCGTTTGGACTCTAGATGTCAGCAGTGTCTGGTGGACCGTTGATGAAATAAGCTCCAGTACCCGTCTAAAACTCGGTTATGCTGAAGTGGCTGCTATGAAGTGGGGAAAAGAGGTTTTAATTGGAAAATCAGCTTGACTTTTGTTTCAAATAGACATTCTTTGCTAATTGTTTGCTCCGAGCTGTTTGATTGATCCCAACTTGATATTAACATGCTTTCAGTATGTTGAGGTGTATGATGTGACAATAGTTGTCAATGTTTGTTTTTATTTATTATACTTGATAAAGTCATTTAGTTTTACTTACTCCCGGTGAGAGATGACATATTCAGGTAATAAAGTTAATGAATAAAGTGATGAAGTAAAAGAAGAGCAGGGATAATAGTGACACTCTTTGGCTTCTGCTCATTTATATAGATAAATGAGCCATCATTTTGGTTTTTGTTTAGCTTAAAGCTTTGAAATTTTACAGCAAATATCTTTGTCAGAAGTAATTACCTGTCAAAGTACATAACTGGATAAAGTCTGATACAGTGAAATTAGAAATGCACAAATGTTGTTGTAATATTCAGACACCCATGATGTATAATTATTAAGGAATTATATGATAATTGTAACCATAAATAAAAAAGAAGTTCTATAAAGGAAATATGTATATATATATATTTTTAAATGCGTTATTAAATATAATTTTATTGGACAGCCTTTATTTGTAACATCAGACACAGCAAGAAAGACAAAAACGCTGTTGTGAACATATACATTTTATAATTAATATTCTTCATGTTCTTTTGTAATATTCAGACACCCATGATGTATAATTATTAAGGAATTATATGATAATTGTAACCATAAATAAAAAAGAAGTTCTATAAAGGAAATATATATATATATTTTTTAAATGCGTTATTAAATATAATTTTATTGGACAGCCTTTATTTGTAACATCAGACACAGCAAGAAAGACAAAAACGCTGTTGTGAACATATACATTTTATAATTAATATTCTTCATGTTCTTTTGTAATATTGTGCCATTATTACATTTATTGAGCCATATATTTATACGGGATCCACATACCAATAGGCTTCTGTACTTTTAAAATGTGGTTTGTGGATTATGTATGTGTAAGTGACAGATTTGACAGTGTAAATTTGGTCCATTGTACAGAGAATTATCATAATATTTTTTTTTGGGATGTTTTTGAATTGCCTGTCATTGCGTTCCACTGCGATGATCAGAATTATGGTGGTTGTGAGGAAAAGGTCATGAGGCCTGATTTCTGATTGTCTCTCTCTTTTTTTTTTTTGGTTCTAAATTTTAAGGTAAAAGTAAAATTTTAAAATGTGTCAGCTGTGTGGTGTAGTGGTCAGCGATAATGCTTAAGATCTTCAGAGATAAAGAGCTCATATGCAAGATTGGTTTGAATTCATCCAGCATTGGGTCACAAGTCCATTCCCCTATCTTTTTTCTGTATTTGTCTCATTTGTGTTGGCCAAAAGTTAAGTAACTTTTTTTTTGGGTTCCATCATTTTCCTTACCTTCTTTCTCTGTGAGTGAGCGGTTGCGGGCCGTTGGCTGGGGTTACCAGGGCAACTGCTGGCATGGTGAGCGGGCAAGACTGTGGCTGGCATAGTGACTACATTGGGCAGGACAGCTGGGTGCCATGCAGCCCCCCTCAGACATGCATTTTATTTGGCGGAGGGAATCGTAACAGCAGAATGCTGCGTTGAGCCAGAACTACTTGTTCCATGTGGCAGCAGATTAGTCTGATTTTAGCCTAACTTGATTAATTTCTTCTCCTTGTTTTTGTAGGAATGTACAATATGTCAGCATCATTACGGTTATTTGTTGTCATCATTATTTCATACTATAAGTTCATTCACTACCATTCAATAGTTTAGGGTTGGAGAGATTTTTTAAATGTTTTTGAAAGAAGTCTCTTATGCTCACCAAGGTTGTATTTATTTGATCAAAAATACAATAAAAACAGTCGTGGCCTAATGGTTAGAGAGTCAGACTTGTAACCCAAAGGTTGCGGGTTCGAGTCTCGGTGCTGGCAGGAATTGTATAACCAGCAGTCTCTTCCACCTTCAATACCACGACTGAGGTGAGACCCTTGAGCAACGCACCGAACCCCCAACTGCTCCCCGGGTGCCACAGCAAAAAATGGCTGCCCACTGTGGGTGTGTGTTCACGGTGTGTGTGTTCACTACTCACTGCTGTGTGTGTGCACTTGGATGGGTTAAATGCAGAGCACAAATTCCGAGTATGGGACACCATACTTGGCTACACTTCACTTTCAGTTTAATATTATGAAATA
>NW_015648618.1:419633-428094 GCF_001515625.1 Sinocyclocheilus rhinocerous
CTGATTGTCTCTCTTTTTTTTTTTTTGTTCTAAGTTTTAAGGTAAAAGTAAAATTTTAAAATGTGTCAGCTGTGTGGTGTAGTGGTCAGCGATAATGCTTAAGATCTTCAGAGATAAAGAGCTCATATGCAAGATTGGTTTGAATTCATCCAGCATTGGGTCACAAGTCCATTCCCCTATCTTTTTTCTGTATTTGTCTCATTTGTGTTGGCCAAAAGTTAAGTAACTTTTTTTTTGGGTTCCATCATTTTCCTTACCTTCTTTCTCTGTGAGTGAGCGGTTGCGGGCCGTTGGCTGGGGTTACCAGGGCAACTGCTGGCATGGTGAGCGGGCAAGACTGTGGCTGGCATAGTGACTACATTGGGCAGGACAGCTGGGTGCCATGCAGCCCCCCTCAGACATGCATTTTATTTGGCGGAGGGAATCGTAACAGCAGAATGCTGCGTTGAGCCAGAACTACTTGTTCCATGTGGCAGCAGATTAGTCTGATTTTAGCCTAACTTGATTAATTTCTTCTCCTTGTTTTTGTAGGAATGTACAATATGTCAGCATCATTACGGTTATTTGTTGTCATCATTATTTCATACTATAAGTTCATTCACTACCATTCAATAGTTTAGGGTTGGAGAGATTTTTTAAATGTTTTTGAAAGAAGTCTCTTATGCTCACCAAGGTTGTATTTATTTGATCAAAAATACAATAAAAACAGTCGTGGCCTAATGGTTAGAGAGTCAGACTTGTAACCCAAAGGTTGCGGGTTCGAGTCTCGGTGCTGGCAGGAATTGTATAACCAGCAGTCTCTTCCACCTTCAATACCACGACTGAGGTGAGACCCTTGAGCAACGCACCGAACCCCCAACTGCTCCCCGGGTGCCACAGCAAAAAATGGCTGCCCACTGTGGGTGTGTGTTCACGGTGTGTGTGTTCACTACTCACTGCTGTGTGTGTGCACTTGGATGGGTTAAATGCAGAGCACAAATTCCGAGTATGGGACACCATACTTGGCTACACTTCACTTTCAGTTTAATATTATGAAATATTTTTGCAATTTAAAAATAACGGTTTCCTATTGTAATATATTTTAAAATTAATTCCTGTGATGTCAAAGCTGCTCCAGTTTTCAGTGTCACATGATCATTCTGAAATCATTCTAAAATGCGGATTTGCTGCTCAAAACATTTGATTATCAATGTTGAAAACAGTTGTGGCTGCTTAATTTTTTTGGATACATTTTTTGATGACTAGAAAGTTAAAAAGAACAACATTTATTTGAAATAATATAATTCACTGTGACCATATAAAATCCTTTACTGTCACTTTTGCTCATTTTAATGCATTTTTGCTGAATAAAGGAATTTATATATTAAAAAATTACGGACCCAAACTTTTGAATGGTAATGTATTACTCGATTTTGGATATTTTTTTTCTAACTTTTTTAAGATTTAGATAATTGTTAAAATTAACTTTAAAATAAACACATTATTTATCCATCATTTGTACTGTATATAATCTTATAGCATATACACTATTTATAACAAACACTATTTATTTACGGTTTTAGTTTGTTAAAAAGGGAAAATGCAAACAAAGGCCACGTTCACACAGCAGCAGAATACGGTTGTCAGTCCTGTATTTTGAGTCCTTAATACGGTTACGTTCACACGCTTTAAAGTAAACACATTATTTATCCATCATTTGTACTGTATATAATCTTATAGCATATACACTATTTATAACAAACACTATTTATTTACGGTTTTAGTTTGTTAAAAAGGGAAAATGCAAACAAAGGCCACGTTCACACAGCAGCAGAATACGGTTGTCAGTCCTGTATTTTGAGTCCTTAATACGGTTACGTTCACACGCAGTACGGTTATTTTCGGTCGTGACAACCGCATCCTGTAACCGAACTCACACCTGTAAATTTTCAGGACTCACAACCGCGTTCTCAGAACAGGACTGGACAACTAGTTGTCTGTCACATCATACAGTGCGAGAGGGAGCCGCTCTGCCGCACAAACGCATGTTTACCGAGTGTTGCGTGGTTTCATGTGTGGTTTCAGTAACTTTCAGTGACGGAGAAATGAGCTGTGTGTCATCTGAAAGTTTTAGATCCAGTCTTTACCGGAGCCGCTCCCGTCAGTTTTGTGTTCTGCGCGCGACTCAAATGCTCTGCTCTCCACTCAAATATAAGCTGCTGTCGGTTAATGAAGATTTGACTGATGAACTTGGACTCTTTGGACTCTTGTTGTGTCAGAAAGTGATACGACTTTTAAGTTTTATGGATGTCGCATCTTTGATATTACTTTGGTCACTGTTGCTATAGTAACTCGTTTGGAATACGGGCTTGACTCCCGTTCATACAGACCGCATTCGAGAAGCGTGACATTTCGAGACTCACACCTGTAAGTAAATGCGGTTGTCAATCCCAAAAACTGACAGTGTGAACGTAGCCAACGTGTTATTGATTTATAATGTGTGCCATTTATAATTTTTGGGTCTTAATATGAAAATAATTATCTACCTATTGAATTGGTGCATCACCGTTTTTGCACCATACCAGTTTATAAACAGGACAAAATCATGTAACCTCCTGTTCAGTTCGACATTTATTCTTATAGGAAACTGGTTCCTGCAATTATGCTTCATGTTTTGTTGGAAACTTGTCTAATTTGTTTGTGCTGCTTGTTCCATATGACCAAATAGCTTCTATTCTAGCTTACATTTACTTTTAGGCCTACGTTTGTGTTCTTGGTAGATGATTTCTTTGTAGAACTGTTACATGTGCAAGGGCGGTTTAATGTGTGAGGCCTGTAGTTTTGACTCTGACCTTTGACTCTGACCAATGATATCATAAAGATGATGCAACATGAACCAATCAGCATGTAGAACTTTGAGCGAAAACCAGTGAATAGCCAGCCATCCATCCATCCGTCCGTCCGTCCGTATTTGTGATCAGACACATCAAGTGAAAATGAGGGTCTGAAAAACGTCCTCATCTCCTCCGCCCTTTGCTTTCTGCCCGCGAGAACACAGCAAGTTCTTCATTAGGAGAGGAAATCATTCCCCCATCTCTCACACACTCCCAATCTACAAATGTCACCGGGGTGTGGGCATGTGTGTGTGTGTGTTAAGATGCCAGATGGATGGTGGCATGAGACACTATTTCATGTTTGACTGTGCCTTGTGTCGCAGGGAGGAGTGTGTGTGTGTGGTAGGAACGGCTGTGCACAGCGAGAGATTAATTCTGCTAAATTAATTGGGCTGAGATTGAAAATGAGAGAGCAAGCAGGTTGCAGATGAGCACACACACATGCAAACCTCCTGCCTGTGACACACACACACACACACTCTCTCTTATTTGCCATACACCCCTGTTTGTTTGCAGTGTGTGTGTTTTTGTGTGGTTACGAGTGTGTTTTAGAGTGAGTGTGCACATGCACAGCAGGGTAGAATGTATACACACACACACACACACGCAAGCTGCAGCACTGAGATATGCCGTCAAACACACCCACACACCCCTGTGTGTGCGGGGACTCAGAGTGGTGATTTTGAGACGAAGGGCTCCCATAAATCTCCTTCCATACAGGAGCTGAGTCTGCACAGGGACGAGAAAGAGAACATTACCATCTGGAGAAAGAGAGAGAGAGAAAAGGAGAGAAGGTATAGTTTATATCAACCCTTAGTAAAGTCTCACCGGCCACGTTCACACCAGAGCCGCTCCTCATCTGAGTGCGTAATCCCGTTCTGTTCACACCGCTAGGGAAATCCATTTTTATCTTAAAGGAATTCAGCACTGGGTTCAGTACAAGTTCTGCATCTGTGGCATGTTGTTAATAACCACAAAAACTATTTTGACTTGTCCCTCCTTTTCATTAAAGGAAAAATCTGGGATGCAGCAAGGCACTTAGAATGGGAGTGAATGAGGCCAGTCCGTAAATTTTCAGATACAAAAATGTAAACAACATGAATTTAATGTGAACAATCACTTGCTAACATTTTGTTTCCATAATGCGATGCCATGGAATTTTATTTTTATTGTTATTATTCCTTTGCCCTAAAACTGATTGTGCAGACCAAACTGTAAGGCCTAGAGACTTGAAACTAGGACAGATGGTACAGCTCAATTTGGGGAGAGACTGGCAAAGGCCTTAAAATTTGTAGGTGTATAAGCTTTACAGATTCATTTTAAATGAGTTCTATGAGTGAATATGTGTGGGTTTATAGATTTTGGCTACGAAATGTCCTCAGTATTCCAAAGTGTCTTTAGTATTCCAAAGCGTTATCACTAATACAATGAAACCTGTCTAATGTGTCTCTTGTGCTGGACCCCACTGTTTTAAAGGCTCATAAACTGGCCACATCATGTTTCATTTGAAATCAACTGATGTCAACTGGTTTCTGAGGGGGTTACATTTAGAGGTAGAGTAGTAAGTGTCGTAAACCTTATTATTTTAGTGTGAAAACCTCTATGTTTGTGAGAGGTCTTTGCTAATACAGGATCAAAGTTTTGTGTGGAACAAAAGAAAGGCGGAGGTGGTTTAGTCTGCCCAACTCTACGAATCTTTACAGAATTCGGCGTCGCCTGATCGAGCAACTCAATTATCCTGTTAATACAGTCTCAGCCTCAAACACCGTTCCCATTACTGCAGAACACACCGCCTGCAGCCACACACACACACGCGCACCAACAGCTGTGGTACAATGAAACCTCACAGGCACAAACACACTTCTTGAAATATAAAAGGAGAACATTTTGCATCTGAAGACTATGTGTTCTTTAATCTCTAGGTAACATGAAGGTCTACTGGCCTTTTTGGGAGATAGTGAGAACATGTTGGGGTTTCTGGTGCATGAAAGCATAGCAGTTGCCGGATGAGTCTCTTATACCTTCTGCAGCTTTGGTGTGGATCTCTGGCCTAGTGAAAACAAATCAAATGTAAAGTGTGTCAGAAGAGACAGATTGATGTGTCTCTCATCTCCAGTCTGACTGAACATAGCTCATCATTACTGTCAACACAGAGAGAGAGAGGGGACAGAATTGAGTGAACAAATGAGTGCAAGAGAAAAACAGAATGAAAGACACTAGAAAGATAAGATGGGTTTAGACTCAAATGTTTGAAGCGAAGGGTTAGATGAACTTGACAGTATAGGTAAAGAGTAGAAAGAAGCATCTAAATGACCCCTTATGCTAGAAGATCTGATTTCAGATTAGCCTTCTGTCTTCAGGCTTCAAACTAAACCAAATGCTTAAGGTTTGGCAGGTTAGCATTAGCACACATTCATGGTAGATGTCGTAACAACACCGCCTGGCTGCAAAAATGGAAAAAAATGAATGAGTCCTAAAACCTGAAAAGAGTTGCCATTTTTGCACTTCAGGTTGCATCGTTTCGAAGTCACTGAATGGGTTTCTGGTTAAATGAGTTAACACAAGCTCAAGATATTTTCTCGTTTTATTCTATGACATACAGAAGTAATACCCCACTCTTGTTTGGGGTATTATAAAGGCGGTTGCTAACAAGTGGCTAAATGGAAGTACAGAAGCTGTCGGGGGACATTAAACATCATTACAATGAACAGAAATACACATCTACTCACTAGTATGCTTTTATGACATTCACACATATGTCAGGTTAGTTTAAAAGGTAGGGTAGGGCAAAAAACTCCATCTCATTTTCTCCTCCAACTTCAAAATCGACTGACATTGTTGTTTTACCTTTTTTTGTAAAACGTTTCTTTGCACGTTCGCTTTGTAAACACTAGGTCGGTGCTTCCGCCTTACGTCACGCGTGACCTTTCCAACGTGATTACGTAATGTGTGAAGTCGAGCTAGTGCAAGATGAGCATTTGTGGTTAAAAAGTATATAAACATTTATTTATTTAAAGGGGTCATATGACGTTGCTAAAAAGAACATTATGTTGTGTATTTGGTGTAATGAAATGTGTTTATGCGAATATCTCTTTGGGTTTGAGACTTTAGTCTTTGCAACTTTAGGGATCTTATCTATGCATGAACAGCTTGTAACACTCCAAAGAGAAAGAAAAATGTGAAATTGCATCATATGACCCCTTTAAGAAAATGATATCGTTTCACTAGATAAGACCCTTATTCCTTGGCTGGGATAATGTAGAGCCTTTTGAAGCTGCGCTGAAACTGCAATTTGGACCTTCAACCCGTTGGTCCCCATTGAAGTCCATTATATGGAGAAAAATCCTGGTACGTTTTTCACAAAAACCTTAATTTCTTTGTGACTGAAGAAAGAAAGACATGAACATCTTGGATGGCATGGGGGTGAGTAGATTATCAGGAAATTTTTATTCTGGAAGTGAACTAATCCTTTAAGTCTCCGAATACTTTTGTTGTGGCCACTGTACGAAGTACAGTGTTGCTTTGGACGAAGTAGATGTTTCTACTAAATGGCCTTCATCACACAAGATAAATCAGTCCTCTTTCAGTCTATGATGTTATTAGTAGTCAGCAGTTGTTGACCTCGCAGCTCTTGCGGCACTATGGAAAAAAAGTTCATTTCTCTTAACATCAGCACTTATTCTCTCTCACTACTTTTGTGTGTTTCTGGCAGCCACTTGTGTAGACCATCCTGTCTGTGTATCCATTTGTGACAGACTCATGTGGGCCAGACAGTGGAAAGAGAAAGCGAGGGGTATGAAATGAAAGACTGACAGACAGTCAGTCCGACAGAGAGCCAGTCTTTCCTGTGAGAGCATCCGAACATTCAGCGCCAAAGCTAATGAGTGGTAAACAGCAGTAAACAGGAAACTATGGAGAGAGTGTCTTAAATCTACTTGCAGTGGAGTGTATTAAATGAGTGTGTGTGCATGTGGTTGGGTTTGAGTGCATATGTTTGTTTATTATTGAATAAGGAGAATGAGGACTCTGGGCAGTAGGGAGCCTCTCCTAAGTGTACTTGGAGCCAGTCAAAGGTAATTAAGACTCAAATTAGGGCTGTTTGCTGAAGAGCTTTACATATTGCACTTGTTGTTTCATGGTGCATGTGGCACTGCTTTGTTACAGCCAGTGAGGTGTCTGCAGTATTCTTTTTTTTGTCATAGTTTCTGCCTTTTGACACATTTAAATGTAATTATTTTGCCTAAATACACAACTCTCTGGAACACTTGATTCTGATTCGTCAGTCGGTCAGATATTTCCTAATATTCACTGTTGTCCATGGCAGTGCTGTAGAGCTACTTTCATGTCTATCGTATGACGCTGAAGACTCACGCTCTCTCGTTTGCATGCAAACACAACTAGTGCCATATTGCATCTTAATTATCGGTTCTAGTGAAATTGAACTTGGAGCACTTCAGTATTCATATTACTGTAATATTGTTGCAGTGTCTTGTTGCTAGACCAAATATTTTGTAAATTGTAATGTAATGTTTTTTCTTGGTGTTTTTTCTAAGCTTTAGCGTAATATATAGGTTAATATTTTAATATTTCATGTCCACATTTTTGTAACAATTTAATAATTGTATATACTTGTTGATGGGCTCTGTAATAAGTCGTATTGCATGTCTTATTCAAGTATATATTTTTGAATAATTTTTATAAAAATTTTACTGAACATGTTTGTCTATATATTTATGTATATATACTGTATATTTAGTAAAATGGGCTAAAAATGTCTAATTATTGAATGATCTTACATCATAATATGTACTAAATATGTGTTTGTGTGTGTGTGTGTGTATATATATATATATACACACACACACACATATAAACATATATATATATATATATACACATATATACATATATACACATACACATATACACACATATATATATAAATACATATATGTATATATATATACAGTTGTGCTAAAATCTATTCATACCCTTGATAAAAATGATCAAAGGCGGCTGTGAAAATAAATTCGCATTGTTCATCCACTTGATCATTCATTCAAAAATAAAAAAAAACCCTAACCTTTAATTAAAGTAAAAAAAAAAAGTGAAAGTGGGGGAAAATCACATTATGAAATAAATATTTTTCTCTAATACAGTAAGAGGACGTGTGTCTATATCGTCCTAATGCACGGCGAGAAGAAGAGTTTGAGTGGCCAAAGACTCCAAGGATCACACACAGAGAACTGCAGAAAATAGTTGAGTCTTGGGATCAGAAAGCCTCAAAAAAACAAAAAAAAAAAACAATGTTGTTTGGGAGGGTTTCAAGAAAAAAACAGAAAAGAAAACGCTCTCATCCAAAAACAAACTCCAGCATATTTATTTGCAAGACACGACTGAAACTTTAAACAGGACTGGGTTCAATGGTCAGATGAAACCAAAAAAAAATTTGCTTTTTTAGCAGCAAACATTCAAGATGGGTTTAGTGCATACAGGGATAAAAAAGTACCCCATGTGTACAATGAAATATACTGCTGGATCTTTAATGTTGTGGGCCTATTTTTCTGCCGGAGATCCTGGATATCTTG
>NW_015648618.1:428163-436910 GCF_001515625.1 Sinocyclocheilus rhinocerous
AATACCAATGGATAAAAAATTAAAAACTGACTGTCCATGCCAGAAATCTTATAATGGGCCATGGTTGGATCTTCCAACAGGACAATGATCCACAAACAAACATCAAAATCAAAACAAAAATGGGTCACTGAGAACAAAACCAAGCTTCTGCCCTGGCCAACCCAGTTCCCTGAGCAGAACCCTATAGAAAATGAGTGTGGTGAACTGAAGAGGAGAAGCATCAACATGCCACTGGAAATCTGAAGGGTCTGGAGAGATTCTGGATGAAGGAATGGTCTCTGATCTCTTGTCAGATGTTCTCCAAACTCTTCAGGCATTATAGGTGAAGACTCAGAGCTGTTCTCTTGGCAAAAAGAGGTTAAAAGTATTGGATAAAAGGATATGATTAATTGTGACCAATGTGTATTAGAGAAAAACATTTATTTCATAATGAGATTTCTCTCCCATTTTCAATTCTTATTCTCAAATGAAAGTTTAGATTTTAGTAAATTTTTAAAATAAAATATTTAAAGGATTGATGATACAGATTAATTTTCACAGCCGCCTTTGATCATATTTACCAAGGGTATGAATCATTTTGAGCACAACTGTATATACACACACACACATATATAATATGAGCTGCCCTCGACTAAAGATTTGTCTGGTCAACTAGTAGTTGCTCATTTGAAGCATTAGTCGACTAAATCGCAGGTTTATTAAATTATTTCAATCATAATGCGCCTTTTATTGCCTACATTGCCTAATAAGCACTCAAGTGCATGCATTAGGCTGCTGTCAATTTATTGATCCAATATGTTGACAGATAACTGTTTACCAAATGTGACCGTTGAAGAGATTGTGTAGGAGAACTGAATTTTGTGTCAGCATATGAGAGCTGAATTCAGTTCTTTTGCACAGATTATTGTTTATAACGTATCAAAAATGTTCCTCTCTAATTTCTCATTCACCTATGTTTCTTTATAGCTGGAACGTGTCAATAACTTTAAAGGGTCATGAAACCCCAGACTGCTTTTCTTGAGATTTTAGCAGAGGTGTTTGTGTTGCACATCACAGAAGACAATGTTAGCATCCGATAATTTTAACTGTTGGAGAAAACTGATTAATTTTAAGCTTTTTTGTGCCCACTTTTTTAGCATTTTTTAAAACTGTGGTGGGAACTAACCAGTGCTGAAACGGGGTTTCATGACTCTTTAAGCAGTCCTGCATTTTGTGGATACATTTACATAATGCAGTATAAAATATATATCTATAACGAATTAAACTTGTCACCAGATTATATATTGTCATACTGTATATAACATCAGCCCTACTCTACTCCTCCCCTGAAATGCACAGCAAATCAACAAAAAATGTCTAAAAAATAAAATATGTGTTTACCTGAGGCTTGACCTTAAACAAATTTAGATGCTTTGGTACAACCTGGAGAGGGCTGTCATATTGAGACACCCCAAGATGTCTCAAGAGTTTCTTTTTTAACCTCAATGTATTGGTATTGCAAAACCACCAGTTTTTATTTTGTATTTTATTTGGTTTGACCAAGGGGGCCGTATTTGTGTCATAGCCCCCAACAGATTTTCGGTTATTGAAGTTTCTATCTCAGCATAGAATCTGAAATTGAAATAATTATGATGTCATGATTCTCCTCACCACGACCCTTAACATGCATCATCATCGTATGCAATTAAGGACGTGTGTTCGGAACAACTCATGTCTGTTCAATCAATCACAAGAGCAATAATGCTGTTGGATGTCTAGCATCAAACTCGGATGGTGTTGATGTAAAGAAACTGCACCACCAAAAACTCTGTATAGCCTTCTTAGAGATCCAAACATTAAATATGCATTGCTAAAATTTATTTTTATTGACGTGCATGAGCGACCAAAAGATAAAGCTTCTTGTTTTTGTGAATTATTCTAAACATGCTGAAGATACAGCAGTGCCAAGCATTTTGTTCTCAGGGGCAATGCAGGTATATCACAGAGTGCTGCTAATAAAATCAGTACATACCGTACATGCAGTGTCTTTTGTAATAAGACAAGTAATAATAGTACTTTTAGAACAATATACAGAAAATTAAGCATTTAAGCAAGCAAAAGCAATTACCGCGCTGAAACAGACTCTTGCAATCAGTGTGACTTATTTTGATTTCTTCTGCCACAGCCTCAAACATGTATGCCTGTATCACACTTGCCTTGTCAAGCACTTGCCATCTGGAGTATCAAAACACATGACATGCTGTAATGGAGGTGTGGATACGGTGCAATGAAGTTAGCCAGTCACAGTCATTACACAGGCATTACTTCTGTTTCTGCAAGAGGTAACGCCCCTTGAAATTGAGGAAACTGTGATACACTACCATTCAAAAGTATAGGATAAGAGACGATGAGACGATATAAAAGATGTTTCTTTTATATCTTCTTGTGCAAAAAAAAACAAACAAAAAAAAACATCCTAATAACAGCTGTGCAGTATATTTACAATTACTTTTCAGCCTTAGTGACAAGTTATCTGTAGTTAATGTGTGGGGGGAAACTCAAAATTCTTAACAGGTTTCATGGAATTCACTATATTATAGAAATACATGTACTTACAGGTGCAGCAGGGAAATGATCAGACAGCTCATAAGGCTCTTCAGGAACCCACTGCCTGTGCTCCAAACACCACAGGACCTGCACAGGCAAGCAAAAAATTATAAGGTACAACAGCATATTAGCTACCACCTAAATCTTCTACATTACCGTATTAAATACACTTTAGAAAAAAAAAACATATTAAAAGCAGAAATGCACACAAAGCTATACACACCCATTCAAAGGAGAGGATCCAGCAGCCACGTGCAATGCCTAACAAGATATTAAGGGTCCGTCGTGGGCTGCCGGACACCACATGAGTGGTGCTTTCACACACATTATCCACCACTGTAAAACCACCCAGATTTCTGACCAGCTGGAAGACTACCTCCTGCTTCCTAAATACAAATGCAAAACATACAAATATCATAAACTCCATGTTTGAACAAAAGGTTTGAATCACAAATATCATAAACTCCATGTTTGAACAAAAGGTTTGAATCACAAATATCATAAACTCCATGTTTGAACAAAAGGTTTGAATCACAAATATCATAAACTCCATGTTTGAACCATAAGACACGCAAATAATATTTTCACTGATGTCTGCTCAGAACTTTATCCAAAAATCTGCATACCCACATAGTATTTCTAGCAAAAATAACTATATTTTAATGTAAAAACATTACTGTAATATATAATTAGTCACAAAATTATGTATATTTTTGGTGTAGGGCTGCAACTAACGATTATTTTGATAATCGATTAGTTGATAGATTATTTTTTCGATTAATCGGATTAAAAACAAACACTTTTCTTTTTTTATTTTATTGACAAAAACACAATATTCCACATTCTGCCCAATGTCCTTAAAACAAACGTGCCAACTGAATGCTATGAAAACATACAGTGCTTAACAATTTATTAGACCCCCTGCCATAATAAAGAGAAAACACATTTTAGGAATTTTAGGAATCTGTCAAAAAATTGTTTAAATCAAAAAAATTGTATTGTCATTTATTTATAACTAAATACTTTTATTTATGTGTGTGTGTGTATGTATATATATTGTGTATATATATTCACATCAAAAGATTTGTTCACATTTATTTATCAGAATAATAAATTTTTCATCTCGTTATTGTTGATTAAAATAATTGTAATAAAATAATGTCATATTACATCATATTCAATAATTATATATTTTCTAGGTTTTTTTTACTGCAGTTTTACTGTGAGTGTGTATATGCGTGTTTGTAAATATATATATATATATATATATACACTGAACAAAATTATAAACGCAACACTTTTGTTTTTGCCCCCATTTTTCATGAGCTGAACTCAAAGATCTAAGACTTTTTCTATTAGACAGATATGTGAACAATATTTGAGAGAAATAGGCCTTTTGTGTACATAGAAAAAGTTCAGCTCATGAAAAATGGGGGCAAAAACAAGTGTTGCGTTTATAATTTTGTTCAGTGTATATGTATTATGTATAAATACAATATAATACATATAAATATATATATAATAAAATTGACAAGAAATCATAATTATTGAATATGACATAACATGACATACATAATATACATATATTTATATGTATTTGTATTTTTTCCTCGTTTTCATCAACAGCATGTTGTACTCAACATTTTTTTGTCTTTTGATCATCATCATAATGCAATTTTTATGTCTCATTATCATTGATGAATTAAATAAAACACTAACAGTTTGTGGATGAGATTAACACTGGGTAATGGCGAAATGCGGAGAAAGTTTTGTGAAATTAACTGCTGTAGCTTTAACACGGGGTGTCCAATTCTGCTCCTGGAGGGCCATCGTCCTGTAGAGTTCCGCTCCAACACACATTTGCCTGGAAGTTTCTAGTGAGTCTGAAGACCTTGATTAGCCAGTTCAGTGGCATTTAAAGGGGTCATATGATGCGATTTCAAGTTTTCCCTTCTCTTTGGAGTGTTACAAGCTGTTCGTGAATAGATAAGATCCCTAAAGTTGCAAAGACTAAAGTCTCAAACCCAAAGAGATATTCTTTATAAAAGTTAAGACTAGTCCTAAAACGCCTCGTTTAAACACGTCCCCACATGTCTACGTCACGATGTGGGAAGATTTGCATAACGCCGCCCAAATGTTCACGCAAAGAAAGAAAGTGTAACTTTGATTCTCGCTGTAGTATTGTTGCATGTTTTTTGAACCTTAAACCGCATAAACACATTTCATTACACCAAATACACAAAATAATGTTCTTTTTAGCAACATCATATGACCCTTTTAATTAGGATTGGAGCTAAACTCTGCAGGACATTGGTCCTCCATGAACAGCTTTGGATACCCCTGCTTGAACACAAAAGCCACACTTAGCTAAACAGCTGTATAGAACAGATTTTTGAAGATTTGACAACTGTGAGAAGAGAGTCCGAGAAAACACACCCGAAGAATTACATTATTGTAAGTCTCCCAGGCTAAAACCCTTGGAGCAGTCTGGCCTTCAACCAAGAAAAATGAACGCACCCTAAAGGCTGCATGAAATCCACTGACTGAACGGCCAGTTCACACAGTAGAGGGGGTGGGGGGGTTGGACCAGAAACAACATCCTTGTGAGTTTTACGATCTGGGAATATCAGAGGAACCCCGCTGCGGAGCTGCAGGTGAGAAGAGAGGAAGAGTGGCAGGGTTCCAGAGCCGTACGAATATAAGCGCCGATCCACATGTCAGGGATGCACACATCAAGCCGAATATTGACGGGAAATGGCCCTGTGACGTGACTGACGACCCTGAGAACTGACCTCTTTGAAAGGGCGTTTCGTAAGCGCAGGAGGGGATGGGGGAGACGTGTGAAGTCAAGGCAACAAATCCAAAGGAGCCGCCGTGCTCCGGAAGCCATTATGTCTCTGTCAGGGAATTCCTGCGAGCTTGTGGCTCAATGCCTGAATGTCCGCTCCAGTCACCGGAGCGATCTGTCTGCGTGTTGCACCGCAGGGGGTGGGACGGCCTGCAGGAAACCAGTCAGGCCTTGAGGGAGGGGTGGAAAATCTTGAGCTCTCACTCTGGCGTCTTGAGAAAATGAATGTCTGCACCTTGGACTAAATTATGGAGTCGGTTGGCCCTTGAGAATCTTTAAGGGGCATTGGTTATGTGTGTGTACATGCATGTGTGTGTCGTGATGTCAGTCAGCTGGTATCCTGCTGCATGGACTTCCTGTCTGTCTTCAGGGTTTGTGCTGTTTCCTCTAGGTTAGGAAAGCCAGTTTCCTCATGTTTTCCAACAGAGTTTCCAATTCAAACACACATGCACATTTACTTACTGTATCTAAATGAGGACAAACCAAACTGCTGCTGAACATGTTGTTTTTATGTAAAGCTAATGGGAATTGCTACAGACTAAAGGTCTGTTAATGCCAATACAAATGTTTGGGGTAATAAACGTTTGGTAACACTTTATTTTAAGGACCAGTTCTCGCTATTAATGAGTTGCTTATTAGCATGCATGTTGCTAGCATATTGGCTGTTTGTTATTACTTATAAAGCACTTATTAATGCCTTATTCTGCATGACTATATTGTAGATCGCTTAATCCACCCCATACCTAAACTTAACAACTACCCTACTAACTAATTAGGAGTTTGATCAGGGAAAACTCTTAGTTAATAGTGAATGTGCTCCCTATTCTAAAGTGATGCCAAACTTTTTAATTTGAATGAATCGCAGGTATTGTGCCTGTTCAGACTGACACAAACATTCATATGCCATCAGTTGGACAGATTTATTTGATTTTTTTATAGAGAGGTGTGCTAATGTCTTTTCCATTGTAGTGTGAAGAAAACTTGCCAACCAAAAGTGGAACTTTTATAGTTAACTAAAACTAAAACCATGAAAACATTTTTTTTTAAATTTAGTTTGAATTAAGTAAATTATAAAAACTTATTTTAGTATCACAAAACTAAAACTAAAATAAAAATGACTAAAAACTGTATAAACTCACAAAAAACACAAAAACTAATAAAAATGACAAACCAAAATTACTAAAATTTTACATTTAAAATGAAAACAGATAATATAAAAATACAAATATTTAAAATATTAATAAAGAACTTTATAAGATCTCAATGATACTAAAATAACACTGGCCTAGAAATGCTGCTGTTAAATAAAACTACTACTTGGTGGCGTTTTTAAATAGACTGTTTTGCTAAGTGACAGTGATTAGGAGAGGAAGAATCCAGAACTGGCCAAATAATGAGGGGAAAAAAGGATTATTAAAAAAACAAAACAAAAAACAAACAAATAGGGTATATCAGTATCTTGATCTGAACAGAAAAATGAAACACATGAAAACAGACTAAATTTTTCACACACAAATGAAAATTTTGTCATTTATTCACTCCCATATTGTTCCAAACCTGTGTAAATTTCTTTCTTCGGTTGAACACAGAAGATGTGTTACCATAATTTTGGTAACCAAACAGTTGCTGGTCACCATTGACTGCCATAGTATATATTTTTTTCTGTACTATGGAAGTCATTGGCTACCAGCAAAATGTCTTTTTGGTCACACTTTAGTTTGGGAACCAATTCTCACTATAACTATTAACTACGACTTTTGCCTCCATAAACTCCTAATTTGATACTTATTAATATGGTAGTTGTTAAGTTTAGGTATGGGGTGGATTAAGCGATCTAAAATATAGTCATGCAGAATAAGGCATTAATATGTGATTTAGAAGTACTAATAAACAGCCAAGATACTAGCGATATGCATGCTAATAAGCAACTAGTTAATGGCAAGAATTGGTCCCTAAACTAAAGTGTTAACTCTTCTTTTGTGTTCAACAGAAGAAAGAAACTCATACAGGTTTGAAACAACTTGAGGGTGAGTAAATGATGACAGAATTGTCATTTTTGGGTGAACTATCCATTTAAGGCCTGTTCACACCAACACTAATATTTGGCACAAAATTTGGTCAGTTTTCCTATCCATTTACATAGCATTTTTAGAATTGAAAAAAAACCCTCCATGTATAATTTTTGTCTTTGAGCATGTCTCCAAATCGAGGTTTTGTCAGACTTGGCTTATGGGGACATTTTTCCGTCTATAGTTTAGCTAAGTAAAACCACACACACACTCTTGCTAACACCATTAGATTCACGCATTTAGAGTTAGATGCTCATATACAGCCAGATACGTTCATTATTTCATCAATTTATCAAGCATTAAATCAACCCAAACCTGCTAATGTTAGTTGAAACAAATAAACAAACCAATAAATGGAAAATGACCGAAAAAAAAAAACCTCAAGTTAAAATGTCTGTAATTGGAAATAAACAGATAACGGCATCACTTACAGCTGTTGTTGTTTTTTTGTACAGGATGTTTTTTCTTATTTTAGTGGACAGTTTGCTAAGCTCTTACTGAGTCATTAAGTGGCAGCATTAGCACATTAGCTTCCTGCGTCTGTTCAATCTGTAGCCTCTAGGTTACTGCCTCCCTGCTGGCTAACTGAAGATGCGTGCTGTCAATAAAACATGATGAGTCGCTTGTCTGTAATGACAGCTCCATCACTAAATTGTTCTCATTACGTCTCATAAACTTCCCTCTCTGTTTAAATGGGTATTACATATAGCATTTATCCTAGTTGTGATGCTGCGTCTACTATATGTCATAGTGTTGTTTAGGAATAGAATGAACGTTAGCCTGTCAGGAATGTTTAAAGATGATGGGACTTGAATACATTTTAGATGAATGGAAAACCACGAGAGATAAAACGAAAAAGCTGCTGAATTTGATGCCTGAAATATTTAATGGAAAATTATGAGTTTATGCAAGTTTTTGTTGCATGTAATAATAATAAAGTTGATATTTACTGTGCATACATTGTATATATTAAACCATGTTACATATACATATAACACTTGAATATATGTTATACAACAGTTCAAAAGTTTGGGGTTGGTAAGTTTTATTTAATTTAAAAATGTACATTTTAAAAAAATTATATACTTTTTTATTAATGTTAGAAATCATTCTAATATGCTGATTTGGTGCTCAAGAAACATTTATTATTGTAATCAATAATATTGGATAACATGATATGATATGATATTTTTCAGGATTTTTTGAATACACACACACACACACACACACACATATATATATAT
>NW_015648618.1:436993-453637 GCF_001515625.1 Sinocyclocheilus rhinocerous
CCAATTTGGGCCTTAATTCAGTGCTTTCTCTTGCTCAATATTTAATTCATTCTAGGTGTATGTGAACACGTTTGAGCTGAAACCAGAGAACAGCCCATTTCAGATATGTATACACAGCTCCATAAGTGTAAATCTGTCAAACTCAACACATTCATCTCCATGGCATCTTTTCAAAGTGTTGGCCAATGTGACTATCCCTCACTGCCAGTGTTTCACAGCCAGGCCCAGCAGTGCTTCTCCCTGAATGCCAATAGAGTTTTAAAAGTACTTTCAACAAATAATTCCAGTTCCCGCATCAGGGTTGACTTTGTTGTAATGTAGCATATCTGAACCACTGGTATGCTTTCCTAGGTGCTCCGTTTCTGAGCTTTGCCTGTCTGGGGCGAATCCAGAAGAGGCCACAAACTCCTCCTCTCACTGTTTAAAATCAAGAGCAGATTTTCCAGCTTTCAACAATATAGCTTTGTGTAACCGCTCGAAGAGAAGAGTTATATATAAGCAAGTCTTCATAATTTGTGAGTTTTTGGTAGTAGGCCAAGTCATGTGTAAGGTCCACGCACTTGGCCCAAGGAAGGTATCCAGTGGTGGATGAAGGTCACTTGCGTGTTCGGCCTTTTCAGCGCGCAGAGTTATTCAATTTAGGTTTAACTGAAATCTGACTCCATTTTATTATATAATCTGACCCCATTTTAGTATTACCTCGAATTTAGGTTGAAAGGCAAATTGGTTGTTTGTCGGTCTCTAATTATTCTGACATTTGATTATTCTAGTTAACTCTTTACTTTGTATTTACTCGTTCATTAGGAATCTATGTCGCTTAGGATGCCTCACGGCGGCCGCTATGCGTGGGCTCCACGATCACAAAACTCGCCAGTCTGAACCTTATGAGTTTCCTGAGTTTCTTTTATCCTTACACATGCTATAATTTCATTACAGATTTTGTGCCAGTTGTAATCTCCACTTTCGTTCAGTAGTTTCTGCTCATTCAGTAATCAACCGATTGCTTCTTTTAGTTATTAGTTCCCACTGTCACGTTACCATCTCGTACAGCAGTTTATCTGGGTTGCTTTGTTGGTTTATGAGCTTCGGAGAGATTTCAATTTGGGTTATTGATTTGTCACTAATTAGTCATGGATTAGAGGTTTGCTGAGGTATTTGTGACGTGTAAACATATATGAACAGCTCTTTTTCATTGGCCCGCATTGATTTCTAGCATCTTGGGCAAGAAACATTGCTTTGTTGTTTAGACTAGCTTTGAGGACTCTTGTCTAGGAGGATGTCTGACTGTTTACTACACTGAAAAAATTGGTGTACAAAAATTTTCACTCAGAAATAGTTTCACAATTATAAAGAAACGCAAGTAACATTGAATTAAACATGACATTTTGAAGTACACTCTTAACAAAAATGGTTCTAAACAGTACCAGAAAAGGGTTCTTCAGCTTGTAACAATAGCAGAACCCTTTTTGGTGCTAAATAGAACCCTTTTTATAGGGTTCCACAAAGAACCATGCTTTGAAAGTTCTATATAGAACCTTAATGGTGTTATAAATAACCTTTTTAATCATGGTTTATTTTCATTAATTAGCATATTAGTATATTTATATAATTAATATTAGTATTATTGATATTATTTGTATATATCATTTATTACTATAGTTTTTTTACCCCTTTATCTGCCTGGTCTTATAATATCGTATAGCGTCTATTAGGGTTTTCATAAAAAAACAACAACAACAAAACAGCATGTTGTCAATTATATTGACATTTCATTTTATTTTATTTCATGACAAAATGACAGTGATCTAACAACCGTTATTAGCAGAATACATTAATAAATGACAATTGACACTGACCATAAATAAATACTTAAAGAAGTAAAACAAAAATAGAAACAGAAAATAATTTAAAGTGGTCATATGATGTTGCTAAAAAGAACATTCTTTTGTGTATTTGGTGTAATGAAATGTGTTTATGCGGTGTAAGGTTCAAAAAACACATTATTTTCCACATACTGTACATTATTGTTTCTCTTCTATGCCCCGCCTTTCTGAAACGAGTGGCAGTTTCTCTCTGCAGATGATGAGGTTGCAGGATGTGAGAGCATCTGAAATGCACAATTGAGTTTAGAGTCACAATGTGCCTCCTTCCATTTGTTGATGTAAAAACAATTGTTAATGAAGGCCAAAAGTAGTATGTGAGCACTTCAGAATGTTATGTTTATGCATAAACCCAAGTAATAAAAAATACATAACAATATGAACCATATATTCAAAATCTTTGTTACTTACCTAGTGGAGATGGAGAAAAAAGTATCCTTAACTGAAAAGAGCTGGTCGCACTTACATGTTCTCTTAAACTAAAAAGAGAAAAAGACATGATTGGTAGGAAACCAGTTACAGTTTAAAAATTATAGACATTTTAAGAAAGAAATCATTTACCTGTTGAGAGTGTGTTGACAGTCTGTGTAGCTGGATGGCTGAGCTCCAGAAAATCAGTAACGAGCCATCTGTAGGGGATTTACATTAAAAAAAGAGAAAAAGACATGATTGGTAGGAAACCAGTTACAGTTTAAAAATTATAGACATTTTAAGAAAGAAATCATTTACCTGTTGAGAGTGTGTTGACAGTCTGTGTAGCTGGATGGCTGAGCTCCAGAAAATCAGTAACGAGCCATCTGTAGGGGATTTACATTAAAACAACAACAATAACAACAACAACAGAAATAGCATGTTGTGTGAATTAGGTACTTTTTTATTGACGTAAAATTGTAGCGAAAATGTCAGTGCTCTTAACAACCGTTATTAGCTGAGTACATTATTAAATGACAATTGACATTGAACATGAATAAATACATAAAGAAGTAAAACACAAAATAAAAAAATAGATGTAATGAAGTCAGTTCCAGTGAAATATCTTCACAATCTTCTATGATGCCTTTAAAGGATTGGTTCACTTCTGAATTAAAATTTCCTCATAATTTCCTCACCCCCATGGCATCCAAGATGTTCATGTCTTTCTTTTTTCAGTCGAAAAGAAATTAAGGTTTTTGAGGAAAACATTCCAGGGTTTTTTTCTATATAGTGGACTTCAGTGGGGTTCACTGGGTGGAAGGTCCAAATTGTAGCTTCAGTGCAGCTTCAACAATTATATACTTTTTAACCTCAAACGCTTGTCTTGTGTAGCTCTAAAATGCGCATGCGTACTCTGTGCAGTCCCATTCGAAACAGTTAGGATAGGTCGAAAAACTCCCATCTCATGTGCTCCTCCAACTTCAAAACCGTCCTACATCGCTGCAGAAGTACTGACCCAGTGTTTACAAAGTGAATGTGCAAAGAAGGTCAAACGCCCTTTACAAAAAACGGTAAAACAGCGATGTAGGACGATTTAGAACGATTTTGAAGTTGGAGGAGAAAATGATTCACTCTCCTGTGATGTGACCCTGTTCCCCACACACACACACGACGCGTTACTCTGCGCTGTGCAAAACTCCGCATTTGAACAGTCAATAGCAAATACTTAAACTAATAACAAAACATACTTACAGTCGCTGATTCAGAAGCGCCAGATTGTCATAGCAAAGTCGGAATTGACCTTTTTTTTTTTTTAGAAATAGCCTTTGTGCACAGCCAGCCTTGTACTCTTCTAGGTTCAAAAAACTGTTGTCCATAAAATGCGTTGCACAAATTCGAACGTCTGGGTTGTGCTGTTCTTTTGTAAATAAATCTTAACCAATGATTAAGAAGGCCAAATAAAGTGCTTTTGCTTTCGCACTGAAACACAGCGCGTCTCCCTGACATGTTTATGCACCAAGAGCTTGTAACACTCCAAAGAGAAAGGAGAACTTGAAATCGCATCATATGACCCCTTTAATTTCTTTTTTTCGACTGAATAAAGAAAGACATGAACATCTTGGATGACATGGGGGTGAGAAAATTGAGGAAATTTTAATTCAGAAGTGAACTAATCCTTTAAGTCCATCATTTTGGTGTGATTGAGTGTCAGTTTCTCTCTGCAGAGGATGAGGTTGTGGGACGTGATGCATCTGAAAAACACAATTGAGTTTAGAGCTGTCCATTGGTTTATGTAAAAACAATAATGTCTATGAAGGCCAAAAGCAAAAATGGACAGAATGTGAGCCCTTCACAATGTTAAAAGAAAAAAGTGATATAAAGTCATGGGATAGCTTTAGTATTTTTTGTTGACTGGGTATGTTTATGCATAAATTACATTTACATTTAATCATTTAGCAAACGCATTTATCCAAATCGACTTACAAATGAGGGTAATAGAAGTAATCAACACGACAAATAAGCAACAATATATGTGTTGTGACAAGTCCCGGTTAGTCTAACGTGGTACACATAGTAAGGTTTTTTTTTTTTTTTTAAATAATAAATAAATAGAATAGATAGAGCTAGTGTTAGAGGGTCAAGTTATTATTTTTGATTAATAATAAAAAAAAGTAAACGAGTAGAATAGAAATAGAATAGAGAGTTCTAGTGTTAAATTAAATTAAAAAAAATCTAAAAATATGGATTATAAATTCAATGTCGGTGTTACTTAATTAGTTGAGAGGAGGAGAGAAGTATCCTCAGCTGAACAGAGCTGCTCACACTTACATGTGACCAAAAAACTAAAAAGAGAAAAGAACATGTTTGTTTGGAAACCAGTTACAATTTAAAGATAAATTTGTATTTAAATTAATGAATGGAATCATTTACCTGTTGAGAGTGTGTTGACAGTCAGTCTGATCTCAAGGAAATCAGTAATGAGGTGGTTCGACAGTAACAGATTTGAAAAACAGAAAGGTGGGAACAAAGAACCCTAAACTCTAACACAAAGATCCATTTCAGCATAAAAGGGTTCTTCAGGATGCTGTGGTTCTAAATAGAACTGTTACTACATGTAAAGAACCTTTAAAAAAAACCCATCTTTTTTTAGAGTGTAGAAAGACAGTAGCAGCATTTTCTTGTAAAACACACCAATACTCTTTGTTTTATTTACAACTTTTAGCCTATAGTCTATAGGTAATTTTGACCTTTTTAAACTTGCACATACATGGTTAAATAAGTTTTAGTCAGTGGAAATTGTTATAAATGATCAATAATAACATCCTTAATGATTATGATAATGACACACAAAATGTGTTATGGGAAACTATCTAATTAAGCTAGTTTCTAGACTATTTCTAGAGCCAAGACAATGAAAACACTTTACATAAGACCCTGATAAAAGGCTCAATAAAAATTTTTTCAGACAGAGGTTTGTGCACTAAATAAATATAATGTATTCATGTGGTTAATATTTAATTTCACAGCATATTTATTTTGGATACAGGCCCATGAGCTCGGTGAATACATTAGCTCTTTCCACTGCTATTATATTATGTAAGATATATAATGACCACATAAATAAGTTATTTCTGCAGGGTCTGTTAGACAGACCAACTCCTGTTGAAGTTATTGCTAATACAGAGTGAATTCTCATTATTAGAGGTGATCTCATTGGTGAAATGCATTCATGTGAAACCACAAGGAGGTCTCTTCTTATGTCTGCTTCGATATGTGACCATCGGAGGGAAGCGTTGGCACGCTTAACGCTGTAGAACAGATGGACAGTTCACAGTTAAAGTGCACCGAAGACCTGCTCTAACGTCCCACCGAGGACGGAGACTGAGCCGGCTCCACATGCATGGAAATGACCAGAGTATTGGCTCCTCTACTGTCAGAAATCTGTTGGTTTTAATTTAATCTAATGTTTATGCGTCTTATTTTGTGGCAGTCTGGGCAAGTTTAGGCTCTTTGAGCTCTCAACTCTCAAATGATCCATTTAAGTAATGCCTGGCAAAAGAGTGTGAACCGTATAGCGGTGTTTTTATTTATTTATTTTTGCATGCATGCGTTTGTGTCTGTGCTGGGTGGAATATAAGGAGTACAGGCTGATTGTTTCAATGAAACAATTTGATTCAATTTTCCACTCAATAAAATTAGCCATCAGGGCTCGGGCTCTCCAACCGTCCACAGTCCCTCATTTCCAGATTCTCCTCCTAATTGAACGAGTTTATGTACTTGTCTGCGAGAAATTGGAAAAATTCATCACCTGGAAAATGTGATATTTTTCTCCCTCCCGGCTGTGCACAGCTTGTTTTGTCCTCCCTCTTTTACTTCATCAAAATGATGAGCCACTATGAAATTAATATAGTGACATTTGCATGCGCATGTGCGTGATCAGATTTGTTGGTGGAATTATTTTATTCTTAACTTACAGAATCTGTGTCTTAATTTAATTAATGATACTAATAGGTAAAAATTTCTAATCACTTCGCAAGCTAAGACTGATTCATTTAAGAAATTAACAAATCACAATCAATAGATCTTCCTTACTGTTGACATTGGCATATATATATATATATATATATATATATATATATGAATATATATATATATATATATGAATATATATTATATATATGAATATTATTCTCAAATCATGTAATTTACCTACATAGACCTCAGCGATAAATGCTACTGCATAAAAATGTGACGACTTCTAGCATGTACATTAATGCTTTCTCTGCCTGTAAGAGACAAAGTTTAACATTTATGTAGTTAGTTATTTATATAGGTAGTTTCTTAATTATTTAGTTAGTAAAGACAAGATTCACATTCCTGCACATTAAACCTGGTTTGTCAAAATTAAATTTGATGTAAAATCAATTTAATATATAGGATTTTGCATATGTATGAAATATATATTATTTATAAAACTACGTTTGAATTTGTGTGTCTGGTTACCACTTCATTTTTTCCATTCTTTTTTCATAAAATTTTTCACATTTATTGAAAGCCAAATCAATTCATTATAAAGTCATTTTAATAGTGCTGCAGTGTGACACATTTTAAAAGTTGTGACAAAAATGTAAACTTATTTAATGTAGTCTGCAATTAATGAGAGATTAACCCCCCTCATGCATAATACATAATCAACACTCCAAAAATGATATTCTTTCTTAGGAATTGTGTATTAAATAGTTTTAGATGAAGTGCAGTAGTAATTTCATGTCAAATATCCTTGTATGTGGATGTAGGAATAGGATTGCGTCTAATAGGGTGTGTGCATGTATGTATTTTTAATAATATGTGCATGACAGTTGATTGTTTGAGAGAAAGTGAGAGAGTATGTCTATGCATGAAAGTTGACTCTGTAGGAGTGAGCGAGAGAGATAAAAGAGAGGATCGTGAGATAGATGGAAGAGAAAATGCTGTACGATCTGCCATCTGTGTGCAGGGTTCCTCTCCTGTGCCCCATATGGTCAGGAGAGATGAGCTACAACACACACACACTCACTCTCTCGTATGCACAGATGCACATGCTCACACACATTTATGGTGCGTCTTAAAACTTAATTATCCAGCCTTTTTGCTCCAAGTCAGGGAAGCGATGCTTCTTTTGTAGCAAATGAAAAGATTTCATAATAATGATATTGATGAGGTTGATGACATCACGGTATCCTTCCTGCAGTGTTTGAAGCTGCTTTGAAACTGTTGCAAGTGAAGTTACAAGCTATTATCTTTCTGAGAGCTGTACCACAAAAAAAACAAAAACAATTACTTGTTTTCACACAGGTTCATTTAAATGATTCATCTGAATGAACATATTCACTAAATTGAATCAGAAGTCCCAATGCTTCATCTGAGGGCACTTTTAGAGAACAAATCAAAAATTAGCCAAACAGAAATTAGCAATGTATCTTTTTGTTCTACACTCCTTATAATTAGAGACTGTAGCTCTGAAAAAGCTAGTCTGTAGTTACAGTAAGTTGCATAAAGGCTAGAATAGTTACATTAGAAGCATCATTCATTTTGGTTATTCTCGCTAATGGTTTTTATTCTCACTCAAGCTGCTTAAATATATTTATTTTAATGTCATTTTTGTAATTGCTGTAATCGATAAACACACACTGTAAAAAATTATTATGATTTTAACGATAAAAGACTGTAAGAATGCTATAGTAAAAACCTATTAATTGGTTTATGGTAAGTTCCCCTACTATATACAGTGAAAAACTGTAATGGACATTTCATGTAATTTTACAGTAAAATACAGTTTTTGGACGTGAAAAAGAATGTATAATTTACAGTGAAAGACCATAAATTTACATTCCCAGTGTTGCATTTCACATTTGATGTTTTTCGTTGAAATAACTATGTTTTCTTAGTTTTTTCTCATCAGGGATGTTCATTAGGGTTGTATGTTAAGTCTAATCTTGTTAAATTAATGTTTATTTGCGTTACGTTAGTGTCGTGTGTTACCATGATGGTGTTTAGTATTTGTGTGAATGACACAGGACACCTTCTATATATATATATATATTAGTGTTTTCCTTCTCAGCCTATGGAAAAACTGCTTGTGATGGTTCATCATGTGACTTTCTAATCACCAGCTGTTTTTGATGGTAATCAGAGTATTACAAAGGTACTAAACAGATTTCAGTACTTCAATAGGTTGGTTTGTTAAAGGGGTCATATGATGTTGCTAAAAAGAACATTATTTTGTGTATTTGGTATAATGAAATGTGTTTATGTGGTTTAAAGTTAAAAAAACACATTATTTTCCACATACTGTACATTATTGTTTCTCCTCTATGCCCCACCTTTCTGAAACGCGTAGATTTTTACAAAGCTCATCGGTCTGAAAAAGCGAGGTGAGCTGTGATTGGCCAGCTATCCAATGCGTTGTCAACGAAGCACACGGCGGGCTAGAGTGAGCGGAGGCCGGCTGCTAGAGTGAGCGGTGGCGGTCGGGCTTGAGAATGGCGCGGCCGGCGGATTCGACAAAGGAGTGGTCGGTGGGCTTGCAGCAACCACATGTGATGACCCCGGGCTGGACTCTTTATATCAGGGAATGAAATACGGTTTATGAATGTAAATTGAAGTTAAATCTGTAAAACCTGAAATGTTGCTACCGTATTTTTTGACGGTAAAATTCTGGCAACCACAGCTGCCAGCTTTTTTACCGTAAATTTTACGGATTTAAAAAAATAAATAAAATTTTTTACAGTGCATGCTTATGTCTTCATACACACGTTTTGTGTTCTGTTTTTTTTTTCTCACACACACCAGCACACACGCACACTTCTGAATAAGTGTTATATATTATACTTTGTAGTGATGTACAGGCTCCTTGCAGGCTGCCAAAATGAAATGAGCACAATTACCAGGGGCGACAGAGCCTGGCCACATTAGGCTGACCAATCGAGCAGAAACTCAAATGAGCAACACGCGCACACACACACACACACACACAGAGGCAAAAGACGAGTACTGCCCTAACTCCACAAAAAAACCTTTACAAAGATGAGCCACGATAATACTTTGAAATCAGTGTAAACTTCATATGCCATGAAATTGAATGTCTACTTTCAGAAGCGTCATGCCCTTTGAAACTGAGGGGGGCATGAGCTCCTGAAGATCTTTGAACTAAGGATGGTTTTAATGCAACTTGAAAAAAAATGGCCTTTGATAATTAAGTTGCATAATTATTGTGGGTTAAACTGAATGCTGAATAGGGAGAAAGATGCATATAAAATCTAAATATTAATTATAGTTAGTTATATATTGATTATATTTTACATTTATGTAATTATAAAGTTTCTATATACATTACTGTTCAAAAATACAGTAAAACAGTAATGTTGTGAAATATTACAAATTAAAATAGCTCTTTTCTGTTGTAAAATATTTTAAAGTGTAATTTATTCCTGTGATGCAAAGCTGAATTTTCAGCATCATGACTTCAGTCTTCAGTGTCACATGACCCTTCAGAAATCATTCTAATATGCTGAATTTGCTGCTCAAGAAACATTTCTTATTATTATCACTGTTGAAAGCAGTTGTGCTGCTTCATATTTTTTGTGGAAACCCTGATACACTTGTCCTTTCAGGGTTCCTTGAGTATAAAAAATTCAAAAGAACAGCATTTATTTGAAGTGGAAGCCTTTTGCTATATTATAAAAGTCTTAACTGTCACTTTTGATCAATTTAATGCCTCCTTGCTGAATAAAAGTATTAATTAATTTCAAAAATCCCTTAATAGGAAGGACTTTCCTGTGTTAAGACATTCACTGCTTTCATAATTTTTTTTGAGTATCTTCAGAATCAATTCTGATCGTTTTTGTGTTGTTCTGTAACTCTGTTGCAGATAACGAGTTGATCCAGCATTCTTTTGACCGAGGTGATGCAGAGACAGAGCTCGGCTCGATCAGGACGACGTCTCGGCCAAACCCCCGCCGTGCCTCCCCAGCCCGCCCACAGCCGATCAATATGACTGGAGTTGGAGATACAGGTCAGGCGATGCACTTCCAGTAAGAGTAGGCTGATAAAATAGTTGGGTAGAAGGTCTTAACTTGCATCTCATGGGTCTGCTATAGTAAAACGGCCAATTCAACAGATGGACAATATACAGTATGCATAGCTTTATTAGTATATATGTGTAAATGCTACGAACAGTATAGCTACTGAATAAGTTTTTGTTTGCAGGGTTTTTCTTTACAGGGTTTTACTTTTCAGGTTGTGTTGAAGAAAGTTCAATGGATGTGTACATATTTTGAACATTTATTGTGTTTGTAGGATTTTTCTTTACAGGATTTTGCTTTGCAGGATTTTTCTTTACAGGTTGTAATGAAGGATTTTTTTACTGTGTTGTAGTTTTGTTCAGTAACTGAAATAACTTATTTGCATTAGCTTCATAAACTGTACTGCTGCTGCTTGGCACAATTGTTGGTCTGCGTGAAGTTTCGGCACTAATTCTGATTTACTGCTTAGTTCAATCTAAACTTAGCAGAAAATGCACTACAAACCAGTTTATCAACACAGTCTTTTATGAAGCAACATAAAATAAAGGAGTGAATTACTCAGGAAAGAAGACATCATTCGAGTTTGATATAGTGACAGGCACATAAATCGTTTCTGTTCAGTAAATCTGACTGAATCCATGTGATTACATGATTAATAATCTGCAATTTGAGGTTTCGGCTCCGTTTTGTGTAGATTAATTACCATTCGGGTGTAATTGCGAATGCTAATGCATTCTAGTTGTGTGACCTTCAGCTAGTAATGTGACATGCTCATAGTGTGAACGCCAATGTGGATCTGTATTTTCCTTTTGCTAAGTTCATGTGAATTCACTTCATGTGAATTATCTTGTAATACCTGTGCAGAGATGTTTGCAGTTTTATTCTGGGCATCCAGATCTCCTGAGATGGACATAAATTACACTCTCCATCCATTTAAAGCCCATGCAGGGGGGCACATAATGCTTTCTTTTAATCAGAAAGACCTGTAGTTTCTATATAAAAAAACTCAGATTCGGCCCTGTTCATCAGATTTATATTGACATTATTTATTGATGTCCATTACGAAATGTACAGGAGGCTGGATTTAGAGTGCTAGATTTTGGACAAATGCCACAGCGACGGTTCTGCTTCGCTTCGTTTGGATTTGGCTCCGAGTCTCTCCAGACATTGGTTGGGTCTTAAATGCCATTTTCCTTAATAGTGCTGAAGTTATGCTGCTCACGGCCGCTCATATCTCCTGTCCTCCTCATCTGCGCACACTGGTACAGAGGCGGATAGAAATGCTTAATTATTAATTGGCTTGTTGTGTTTGTGCCGGGAGGCAATAAATAACGTTCTCGTCTAATGAATAATGGGGTTGGTTCGGGGGCCCCGGCTCAACCGCGGATCCCCATGGTGAGCCATTAACGTTTTACAGTGTCTCCAGCGCTCGGAGGAAGCTGGGTTCCTGCCAGCCCATTACCCAAGCACCAGGGAGGCGGGCGACTGGACCCACTCTGGGGCAACGTGGCCGACCCCGGCGGCCCGAGAGGACAAGTGTGGCCGCAGGGTCGGCCATGGGCCGCTGGAGGGGAACAGAGCGGGTGACTAATCAAAAAAGTTTTATGGCAAAGTTTGCGATTATCAGTAAGGCCTAAGGGGTCGAAGGTCTGTTAGTTTTGAGTTGATCAGCATAAGAAATGGATTATTAATACAGAGATGTTTGTGAAGTTATAGGTCACCTGGTTATTGAAGTGTTTGGCTCATATAAAGAAGAAATTTGGAGGAAAACAGGAACACTTCTCAAACTCAGCATCTTTATTGGTTTTAAAAGTCAGCAACAATAAATATTAATACACTGGGGGAAAAAAAGAAATGGTGTTGGACTTTGAAACAATTTTTACTCCGCAATTGCTACTAAATTTCAAAGAAACGGCTTAACATGAAATTCTAAAGTGGGAAGACTAAAATAGTATTTTCTTGTAAAACGTACTCCAATAATTTTTGGGTTATTTAACTTGAAGTATGGCTATGAATCTATTGAAATTAAGTGAACTGCTCAAATATCAGTATCTGCTGAAAAAACTTGCAAATTAAAGTAATTTAAAGGCATTATATTATTGTGTCGGTTGAAAGCATTGCATAGCCATATATTTTAATATATTGTTTGTTATATAGGCTATCCATTTTTTTATATGCATTTGAACAGGATGTGATCTTGTATTCTGTTTGAGATTTTTATGTTTGTTATTAATATACATACATAATTAATTACAAAATTAGTTTATTATAAATTTTTCACACATATTATAATTTTATTATTTAATTCATTTAATAATAATAATTATTATTATATTCCAAAATACATTACTTTAATTGCTATTTTTAATATTTATTTTAAGAATATTAAAATAGCAACAAAAAATATATATATATATGTATGTATATATGTGTGTGTGTGTATGTGTGTATATATATTAATAAAAAAATACAAAAATCAAGCACTTTACTGCCTACAATGGAAGAGGTTTCTGCAAGGTGGCTAAGTTTTTTTTTTTTGTGTGTGTAGTTCTGACACATACGCTGCCACACATCTTGCATTGTCACATCAACTTATCTCTCTCTCTCCCTCTCTGTCTGTACACACACACACACACACAAGCACACGCACACACAGCTTGTCTCCATGTCAGTTGATCTGTTCTGAGAGGTCATTTTTCAATAGCAGAGGCAGACAGGTCTGTGCAGGGATCAGATTGATTTGTCCCCAAACTTCATAGCACTGCAGCAGGAAACCTCACAAATCAACACTGTCATACCTCCCGCTGAAGCCCCACATTCGGTGTGGCTGTACTGTGTTTTTGTGTTTGTATGTGAGTGTTTAAGAAGGTAGAAGAGAGAAAGGCCAAGCATTAGAAAGCATATGTGTGTTCAGAATTATTTAGTATTTGATTTGTCCTCCTTTTGCTTCACAAGTTTGTGTAAAGCATCTTGTGCTCCAGTGGAAGCAAAAACATCTGACCTTTTGCATCTCATTTTTTTTTTTTTAAACCCTCAAACTTCCTTTATTTCCAAATTTAAATTTGCAGATTCGGACTTCAAGTTGGTGGCATTTTATGTGCAGCAGACGCTCTCTATAAATATACTGATGTGTGTTTGTTGTGTGTGTATGTTTGTGCATATGTATGAGTACCTCAATAAATTCAGATTCTCTCTCTCTCTCTCTCTCTCTGTGTTCTGCATGTATATTTCATGCGTGTGGCGGTGTAGAGCGGGCTGGTTCCTCTCAGAGGTGTGAAGGAGATGTTGAGGTTCAGCGCAGACTAGGAGCCATGTGCCTTCATCAGTATGCATGCTGCGAACCAATCGGCCCGCAGGGGGAAGAGTTAGTGTGCGACACGCATGGCTTCCCTGCTTTAATTTCCCTCCATTTGAGAACATTAGCCCTGACAACGGCAGAGAGGTACAGAGGGACCACTGAACAAACAGAGCGGAGGGAGAGAGAGGGAGAGGCCTTATGCTTGACAGAAAGACGGGCAGAATAGATGGAGAATAAGAGAAATCTGAAACTAGATTTTGTGAATGTAACTCTCTGATACAGCCTTTACTGGAAAGTACCGTGGCTGTATCGTTGTGCAGTGATGGTGCATTAGCTGATGGTAATAATTTGGTACTTTGAAATCTTTTGAAATCCCAGGGTACTTCTAAGAATACCATGGTACTGCCAAAAAACATGCTGGTACCAGGGTGTTTTTGATGTGTTGTATTCATATAGTATGCTATTTACACGGTACGTTTATTTTTTCTAGCATATAGTAGCATTCAAAAACCATTGTATGTTTTTCTGTTGATAAGTTCCTTCCAGTTTGTGATGCCCATAACACTCGATGCCCATTATCGTTTTAAAAAACAAAATATACAAATAATAAAAAGCAGAAATAAAAAAAAAATTCTTAATAGTAACATACTATTTTAATTCTTATAATAATCTTACATTTAATCTTAAATTCTTATATTTATCTGTTATTAGCTGATATCTGCAGGTTTATATGTGCTTTATGTAATATTTAGAAAAATATCCTATATCAGCTAATACTAAAAATACAGAACTATAAATATAAAAATATAAATATACAAAAAAAAATAATACAAATAAATAAAGAAAAAATTAAAATATAAACCAATAATGGAGAGCGACCTCTATGTTTTTTATATATTTGTCTCTCAATATTTTGCCTCTCAATAGATGGCTGCTGAACCCATGGTCTTGGCATTGCCGTGTTCTATCAGTTGATTTCCCTCCATTTGAGAACATTAGCCCTGACAAAGGCAGAGAGGTACAGAGGGACCACTGAACAAACAGAGCGGAGGGAGAGAGAGAGAGAGGCCTTATGCTTGACAGAAAGACGGGCAGAATAGATGGAGAATAAGAGAAATCTGAAACTAGATTTTGTGAATGTAACTCTCTGATACAGCCTTTACTGGAAAGTACCGTGGCTGTATCGTTGTGCAGTGATGGTGCATTAGCTGATGGTAATAATTTGGTACTTTGAAATCTTTTGAAATCCCAGGGTACTTCTAAGAATACCATGGTACTGCCAAAAAACATGCTGGTACCAGGGTGTTTTTGATGTGTTGTATTCATATAGTATGCTATTTACACGGTACGTTTATTTTTTCTAGCATATAGTAGCATTCAAAAACCATTGTATGTTTTTCTGTTGATAAGTTCCTTCCAGTTTGTGATGCCCATAACACTCGATGCCCATTATCGTTTTATTCAAATGAGCACAATTTGCATTGAAGGTATAGATTCGATCAGTTTGTTTAGAATATGATATTGAATTGTGCACAGTTTTGAAATTACAGAATGCTAATAAGCCGATCATTTTTGAATATTCAGTTTATAGTATTTTATAGTGCATGTAAATGTATCTTTTTTTATAATTTAGAGTTATCCCTTTAAGCTGATGATTATCTAATTCTTAAAATAGTCCAAACCAATTAAACATCCAGTATTTTTTAATATTGAATAATTTCGTTTTTTTTATTCAATAAATGTTCAGATTCAGCCAATACTGAAAATACTAAAATATAAAAACAAAATATACAAATAATTTAATAATGATGAATATAAAATATACAAATAAATAATAACAAAAAAAAAACACAAAATATAACAAATGCATTCTTAGTAAAAATACTATTTTAATTTCTAAAATAATTAATACAAATAAATAAAGAAAAAATTAAAATATAAACCAATAATGGAGAGCGACCTCTATGTTTTTTATATATTTGTCTCTCAATATTTTGCCTCTCAATAGATGGCTGCTGAACCCATGGTCTTGGCATTGCCGTGTTCTATCAGTTGACCTTCAGGAACTGTAAAATCTGCAATCTTGTAACATGTTTTTTTATTTTATATAAAGAGTATGCATAGAAACCATGTCAGTTTATAATCTTGAAGTGTGTGAGCTTCATGTGTTGTGATTCCTGAGCAATCAGCTTTAGTGAAGAATGTCAGAAGTCCTCTGAAGAGGAAGATCAAGATTCATTGGTGGTCCCTTGAAGTATCTGATTTGTGTGCCGTCCCTGATTGTGTTGGAAGAATGAAGGCCTCTAACGGAGATCAGACGCTGTCAGCGATGTTCATCATGCCCATGTGTCTGATGCGCCGCCAGTTTCTGAGGATCAGTTGTGTGTGTGTGTGTCTGTGTATGTGTGTTACTGAGAGAGGAATCACTTAAGTGAAAGACCAAGAGGGAAATGTGGCCGTCTCCTCTGTGCAGATGGCGGAAAAGAGTCTGGTGTTGAACAATGAGTCGCTCAAGCAAGCCGGTGACAGTTTATACAGACCCTCAAACGTATGAGGCTCTGTGGCTCTGTGTAGTTGTGTCAGGTTTGTGTAACGGGTGAGAGCAAATGTTATTTGATATGCTGTGTCTGCATGAACTGCTTCTTGTTTGTTTTGTGCCATCTTTTAAATCTCTGCGACTACAATTTGTTAATTAAGTGGTTGTTTCTATTTGTGCTTTTAGTAGCAGAGAATGATAAAATAATTGTATGCACCATTGTGGGATGAATGAATAATGATTGAATAGATATCCATATAAGGGTTGCCAAAAGCTGCACTGTTAAACCTAATTTTATTTTTAACTTCATTTTTCCTCACTCTGACTTCATAACCTCCCATTTTATGTATATTGTAATATTTGTATATTACTTATAATAATAAATTCTATAAAATTATCAAATTATTATATATAATTTATTGTATGTAATATAATTCTGTTTATAAATCTTAA
>NW_015648618.1:454711-465373 GCF_001515625.1 Sinocyclocheilus rhinocerous
TATAATATGATCATTATATTTATAATTTATATTATTCCAATAACATTATTGTAATTACAAATAATATTGTTGTAATTTTAACCTTACACGTAGTTTAGATGTTGAGTAATAACTTCTGGTCACATACTGTGGAGTTGCTTTACCTCAAAGCAATGCAACAGGTGCGTCATTGCCATGTGAGTGAGTTTCTCAGAGGACAACAACTGATTTCCTGCCTGCAGCAAAATTACACTTTAACTTCTGCAGGTGGTGTGTGGAGCCTCAGTTGTTTGAGATGTAGATCCGGTAAAGGTGAAACAAACTGACCTCAGAGTTGCTTCTGACCATACAGAGAAACTCTGATCTTACACCTTTCTTTTTTTTCATCTGTCCCTCCTCCTGCAGCTGTGAATCTTCTCTGTGTGCTGAAGCTCGAGCTGATCTGTTACTCTCATGACATGTTACTGTTCTTCCCTCAGGACAGTCTCATGAGAAGCTTCGACTCTTGTTCGCCTGCTACTTCACTTTGAAAATTCAGCACCGACTTCAAAGCTGCAGGTAGATTTGGATGAGGTCAAAGTCAAAGAATGAGTAAAACAACCCTGTTGAAAAGACCAACAAGACTAGTCACCAGCTTTTGTTGTGTGAAATTCTTTGGTCAACCAGCTTAATTAGAAAGATGTTCACCAAAATAAAAGTGAAAAGTGAAAATATAAAATTATTCAAGATAGATAGATAGATAGATAGATTAACTTTTGTGGGCCAAGATGAACACTACATTTCCCAGAATGCAAGTGTTAAATTTCTTTGAATTACATTTCAGTAATTCCTCTTCCTGTCTTTCCAAGTTCCTCACCATAAGTAAAAGAGAGTAAATGAGGTAAAAAGAGAGTATGAATGATCAAAAACAGCGAGGATGAGAACAAGGAAGGCTTGATGAAGAGAGAGGAGGTCCATGACAGAACCTTCTCGCTGAACTTTACACAAATGATTGTTTACCAACCGCGGAGCAAAAAGAAAGAGCCTGAGTTCATGTTTTCAGTCAGCCATCTTTCTTCACATACCAGGACTCCTAAAACAAAGTGGCAGGACTCATTAGCATCCCGTTTCCCCCACGTTCATCTTTCATCGGCCCTTTAGGAATTTGAGGTTTGGCCTTAGGTGTTGGCAGGACGGGTCTCGTTCTAGGCGGAGACAGAAAGTCTATCTCGTCCACCCATGGCCACCGTCGCACTTTGTTCTCCCGCCCTCTACAAATCACAGAGTAAACCGCCAATCATTCATCACCACGGTAAAGGGGTCGTTATTGTCCCGATGACACCAGACAATCTCCCGTGAACCGTGCCTCTACCCCTCCTCCAGCGGGATGAATGGAGAGGGGCGAGATAACACAAGAGAGATGGACACAGGACAGAAATGGCAGGATAAGAGCAGAGATACAGGTGCTGGTGGGATGGATACACATACCAGACAGGGTCCGTCTTAGATTTATGGAACAATGACAGGAAGTGAGGAGTCTTTACTCTATATAACACCTGTTAAATCTGTTTTATCTGACCATTTATGTTAGAAAAAAAGGAGATAACCAGAGCCATTGAGATCAACACTGATAACTCGGAATAAAGAGGTAAATCAGGGAAGAGACAAACAAACAAATACTAGGTTTGGACTAGAAAGTAAATGTAAAGGGAGGGGCTTAATGAGCCTTTCTAGCTCCTGATTGGATTATAGTGAAGGCAGGGAATACCAGTGAGGTACATGAAGTAAAGAATTCACCTCTTGTTAAAGGGACAGTTCACCCAAAATCTAAATTCTGTTATCATTTACTAACCCTCATGTTTTCCCCAAACCTGTTTGAGTTTCTTTTTTTTTTTGTGGATATTTTTGCACATGTTTTTGCGCACGTAATGGAAGTCAACAGGGTTGAGAATAGGGCTGAATGATATTGGAAAAAACAGACGTTGCGTTATTTAGTTTTTCTGCAATATATTATAATGAGAAAAGAGACAGGACTTTTCACCAAATGACTTTAAACAACTATATTTGGAAAGAATGAATTATTCTAGAATGAGTGGGGTGGGGTGATATTTTTGGGGAGTGCATCTGCATAAAAAATAATAATTGAATCACAAATAATGTACTACTTTTTACTGAGAACCTTGTAGAAACTTTTTTTCCACTTGGTTACATTCCCACTGTTTTTGACCAACTCAATATGATTATAAAATGATAATAATTGTGATATTATTGTGATTTTTATTGTTATTATTAAATACAAATATTAAATATTTTGTAAATAATAAATATATTGTTATAATACTGTTTAACTGTAACAAAAAAATAAAAATTAATAAAAAATTAATTTTACTGTAAGATTACAATGCTAATATTTACGTCTTCATTCTGAATCCGGTAGCACATATATTCATTTAATTAAATTACAGTCTGCACAATTCACAACAGTCACACTGAGCTATATGGCAATATTGATGTTATTTCGATATATTGTGCAGTCCTACTTCAGAACAACTTTGGACCCCATTGACTGTCATTGTACGAGGGATTTTTAGGTGAATAGATGTATGTAATGAGTTAAAGCTTAAATCATATTTGCACTTCCTATCATGATAAATTAAATCCAGGTAAAGTAGTCGGATCAAGGACATGCTCTGGTTTACCTGAACTCTGTGCAGGGTCACATAGAGGCCATGCATAGTCAAATGAGTGATGAAGAGCATTACATTTGATCTGAAGAAAGGAAGTGAGTGAAGGCAAAAGAGAGACAGGGAGGGGAGAAAACACAAGACAAATTCTGCAGGATGTCAGTAGAAGCCAAAGAGAAGAGGAGAAATACAGTCTTTCAGAGTGTAGTTAATTCAACATCATTTTTTTTTAATACATCAAGTGATTTTTCTACCGTTAATGCATGATGTGATGTATCTAATAGCTCCTTGGTAAAAATCACTGTAATGCAAAGCCACATGCAGCTTCTTGCTTTTATAATGACAACAACAGCAATATAAGTAATATTTTATTTCTTTAGATTTTGAACAGTTTTTTTAATACCTGTTGTGATACAGTGTTTAATTATATATATATATAGTATTTTTAAAAATAAAATAAAAGGAATTTAGAGAATAAAAATGTATGTATATCTAGATATAGATATTATATATTATTTAGATTCTATATGCTATATAGTTAGAATTTATAATATATTGTATAATTCTATTTGACATTGTATTTATTTTTCTTAATTATAAAGTTTTTGCTTAAATATTTAATGCTTAAAAACTCACAAATGATAGTTAGATGTGTGCTGTAATAAGGCCAAGACAGAAATATTATTTAGTTTCGATTGATTTCATGATGTTGTAGATAAATATGAGATATTA
This sequence comes from Sinocyclocheilus rhinocerous, assembly GCF_001515625.1. NCBI lineage: Eukaryota > Metazoa > Chordata > Actinopteri > Cypriniformes > Cyprinidae > Sinocyclocheilus > Sinocyclocheilus rhinocerous. The sequence goes on from NW_015648618.1 coordinate 458,086, forward strand.
TTGATGTTACTGACCACAAAGAATTCGACTTGTGTAGTCACAGGTTTGCATAAATTGTCTTTCAATGTGGCTTTTCTGATCAGATTTTAGAGCTGTACAAAATTTAGTTTGGTTGTGTGAAAAGTCTTACCTGAACTGGATTATCTTACTGCAGGTTTACGAACACCGCTTTCTTTTTTCATTTTCTCCCCCTTTGTTCTTTGTGTAGCAGATTCTAGCAAAGTGAACAAATCCCCTTTGAACTGCTGCTGTGTTGTTGGCTAGTGAAGTATATGGGCATCACAGGCCTGTCTCGCAAACAAACAAACTCTACACACATCAGAACCACAAACAACGCGCACATCCAAATACGTAGCATTCAGATCTACGCAAACTCTTGTGTCCGATAAAACTGGAGAATCAAACTGATCTTGGAACATGAAGACAGATGAACGCAATAACAAAGGCTTTAAAAATTTGTGTACTCTGTCACAGTGGAGTGTTGTGGGTAAATATGTGCCATAACTCACGCAGCGTCACCGCGGCGGCGTTTAAGCGTTCATGTGTATAATTATTTTGGAGTATGTCTCCATTTTCTTTCTTTCGCTTCAAATCAATTTTTATGGCAGCTGATTTTATGGCCATCATCAACGCGGTGGAGAGCCTCAGCCTGCGTCTGCTGCGGGCGTAAAACAGCAGAGAGGAGCCATAGAAATATTACCGCGCCTCAGGCGGCGACGTGAATGAGGAAATGTAGGTATTTGAACGTGTGCTTGTTTGTGTTTGTGCGAGAGGAGAGCTGAGGGTCCTTTCCGTGACCTTTGACCCACGCCGTCATCGCTCCCGTGGGTGGCTCTTTTGTTGTTATGGTAACAGGGGTTATCGTTCGATGTCGAGGTGCTGCTTTCACTGACGGCACGTCACACGATGCCTTGTCCGTCTTAAGTACTGATTCAGCTTCGAAGGGATCTTTTCTCAAACCCAGATTCAATTTAGCACAGGACTAAAAATGATATCTGACAGAAAATCATCTTTCATGCAGGAAATCAAGCCTAGGGTTTAGAAAACGCCTCATTATAAACTATAAGATCATTGGAGAATTTATGATGATGTAATTGTGTTATGATTAGCACCGACAACCATCCCTACTACATATATTTGAAGAGTTCATTTGCAAAAACAGATAATTTTCAGAAATCATGTTTTTTCATTGTGCATTCCAATTAATCTCAATCGAACTGCAGCTGGGTTATTTTGACTAGGGTAAAAAATAACAAAAAATTACAACTAACTAACACAATAAAACATGATTATATAATAAAAAACATGATTTTTTGAAAATTTAACAAAACGGAGTTATCTGTTTTTGCAAATAAACTCTTCATTTAGATTTATGAATATGAACAAAAAGTGGGGGAAAAAAAGTTTTTTGTTATTGTTGTGGTTTTAAGCTTGAATCTAATAATATACAGCAATGTTTATATTATATAATATTATATTAATTCAAAATAATATATATCCTGACTTAAATCGAAATATATGCTTTGAAAATGAGTCTTAATAAATGTATCTTGCTTTAAGGATTTTGAACAAACATCTAATCCCAAATATTAAACTGCCATTTTTTTCTTATTTAGTTTTTTTTACAATAAATTTGCAAGCATAAATGTGATAATATCCAGGGTTATGCTTAAAGTAAGGGGGAGGGGGGGAACAACAACTAAAATATATAATATATTAAATTATATTATGTAATGTTATATTATATTATATTTCAAAATAATATAGTCCTGCATTTTATGGCTTTATCTTAGAATTAGTAAATAATTATACAATTTTACTGTAAAACAAGGCAAAAATAAAACAGCACACATATATGTAATTTATTATTGTTATTATTATTTCTTTCTCTCTCTCTCTCTCTCTCTCTCTCTCTCTCTCTCTCTCTCGCTCTCTCTTTTGATGTCACAGAACATCTTAGCATTAGAGTGATTGTTAATCACTCACAACACTCTAGACTTTTGCATGGGCAACTTACATTTTCTTCATTATATGTTCATGTCTAGTTATTTTACTGTAAAACAAGGCAAAAATAAAACAGCACACATATATGTATTTTTTTTTTTTTTTTTTTATTTCTCTCTCTCTCTCTCTCTCTCTCTCTCTCTCTCTCTCGCTCTCTCTTTTGATGTCACAGAACATCTTAGCATTAGAGTGATTGTTAATCACTCACAACACTCTAGACTTTTGCATGGGCAACTTACATTTTCTTCATTATATGTTCATGTCTAGTTAACTGATTACTGTTATAAAGGTAACAAAGCTCCCTCTTTTTTTTTTCTCCCTAATGCTGTTCTCACTTCCTGTTCTTTATCATGAGAGCCCGTCTTGCTAAGACCCTCAGTGTCAGGCTAAGCAATGACAGGATTATTACTGTCTAAACACAGCGCGGCACTCTTGAAAGAGGCCTGAGCACAGGGCAAGGCCTGTGTCTGCTCAAAGCCTGGTCAGCACGTTTGAAGCAGAATTAATGGCGGCAAATGTTAACACCTGCACTTCTGTAAATATTAGTATCTCACTCTCTTTCTCTGTAAATTTTGCATGTGATCTTTGTCACCTCTGAAAGTGGATGAGGACATAATCTCATATGGACATAATGGCTTTGTGGAGATCAAAGCGTCGAACGGGAACTGAGGGATCTGGATGTTTTTTTGTTCGGATAGGATAATCCGGGCCTCTCGCAGGGACGTTAAAACAGAGCTGCTTCGTGCGGTACATCATCAAACCTGTCTTTTAAATGTCACTTTTATTCTTTGTTTCTAGTTGCTTCTTTTGCCAGAGATGATCTGATGGTCTTTATTTCCAGTGGGTGAAATAGATCTCTGGTGGATTGGTGAGGAGGAGATTCAGTCTAATTGTTTCTATCTGTCTTACTTCGTTGGCGGGTTTCAGGCTCTGGCTGCGTCCCAGATGTCATTTAGTATCTGTTCACTCAAAAGCTGAAAGTGGAATATTGTTCATCCTGCTCTGAACGTGCTGAAGTGTTATAGGATGTGTAACTTTTTATTCGAATGAAATCGTAGTTATAAGAGTTGCTTTAAAAGCAACAAATTGTTGACCCAGTACTTGACGGAAAGCACGACTCCTTTTTATGATCTCTGGCTCAGGAGGACGCTGTGCATTTCTCCTGTCCTACTGGGTTTTCTGCATTCGAACGATGTCAGTAGTAATACTCAGGCCTGATATAGCAGTACGCCACCTGCTGTTCTCATCCAGAACTGCAGACTTATCCGCAGATCCATTTGCCTTTAGGAACCTTTGAGAACATTAATAGTAATAGTAAACTCATCTTTTAGCTTGTTGCGTGATATATTATATTATATTGTATTATATTATATTATATTATATTAGTGTATTTGTATACACTTATCATAATCTTACCATTTGAGCTTAAGGCTTATTTTTAATTGATTACATTTGTTTTTGTATGATCGATGTATACATTCTCCCCCCTGCAAATACGTGTAAACTTGTAATTTTTTTATATATATATATATATAAGGTCTCTGAATGTCGGTATTTAAACAAAGGTTTAACATGTACATTTTTGATTTCTGTACAGGCCATGAGTGACAGTATTTAAACAAAATTATATGGAAATTAAACGTTTTTAAAATGCATCTTAAAATGTATTTTCTCTACAGTCCTTGTTGCATGATTTAAAAAAAATCACAAATGCTCATACAACTCCGTGGCTGTCGGATGCAGTTTTCAGAGGGGACCAAACACAGATAATATTAATGGTGTTTGTTCCAGATGTGCCGCGCAGATAACAATTCAGAGGGCTAATTGACAAACAGATCGATGACCTTGAATCTGTTTGTCTGCCACTGAAAAGAATGGAGCTGCTTTGGAAACGGCCTTCTATAAATCCTCTCACTGCATTCTGGACGTCCACCACAGGATAGCAGTGTCGGCTCAGTTTTGGCGTTCACACGCTCACCCCACCCCCACCTTTCATTCCCTCTTTCATTCTCCTCCTCCTCATAAATGCATTATTTATTTCCTGCTGGAAACACATCCTCTTTGTTTAAATATTCATGAGGCTGTGAAACATCTTTCAGGTGGTCACATTACCTGTCCTTCAGTAAGCCTTACACTAGGGGGCTAAGGAGACTGTCAAGTGTGTCCGTGAGCATGCGTGTGTATTACTCTCAGCTTAAATGTGATATTTCAAGGTCAACTGCATCGATTACTGTTATAGCAAACTGGTAACAGGTATCTGTGACTTAAAACGGTGCTTTTGTATGAGAGAAAATGAACAGCCCCTTTTCTTTTAATGCCTCCGGAGTCTTTTCAAGTCATTGTTGAGAGTCAGACAGCTTTTGCATACCAATTCTCCACAGCATTCGCCTCGAATCCCACAGATAGCTAGTTTCCAAAGAGCCAGACATGCAAGTAATAATAGGGCTTCTGCAGGAACACGGCGCTATCTGAGATTTGTTCTTGAGTTTAGTAGATGAGCGTGTTCAGATGTTTAAAAACGCTTATCAGCTCAGTACTCAAAGGCCTCTCAGAAGACACAAGCAACGGGGAAGCCCTTTAGATAAGAGCGAGAGGGAGAGATTGCTGCAAGGAAGTATGAGGAGGAGGAGATGGATTGTAGTTGTGGTAGTTTGAGGTCACAACAACAGTGTGTCTTTTAGTATTGTCTGATTTCGGCACACAGTAACCACTTCATTCCAAAATTTCCGTCTAACACTTTTAATTACTTCTTTGAGTCATTAACAGGAATATGTAATGTTGTAGGTTCAGTGTAATGTTAAGCTCTATTAACAGCATTTATGGCCTAACTTCAATTACCAGTAAAAAATTTTGTAGTTATTTTATAATAATACTAATACTAATACTAATTAGGGCTGCAAAGGGGTGGAAAATTTCCGGAAACTTTCCAAAAAATCCCTGGAATATTAAAAAAAAAAAAATCCTGGAAAGTTTCAAAAATTTCTGGAATGTTTCCGAAATGTACTGGAAATTTTCCACCTTTTTGCAACCCTAATACTAATACTACTACTACTACTACTAATAATAATAATAATACTTATTATTATTGTTGTTGTTTTTATTTGCCTTTAGGAACCTTTGAGAACATTAATAGTAATAGTAAACTCATCTTTTAGCTTGTTGCGTGATATATTATATTATATTGTATTATATTATATTATATTATATTAGTGTATTTGTATACACTTATCATAATCTTACCATTTGAGCTTAAGGCTTATTTTTAATTGATTACATTTGTTTTTGTATGATCGATGTATACATTCTCCCCCCTGCAAATACGTGTAAACTTGTAATTTTTAAAACAAATAATTTTATTATCATTAATATTTGTTTATTTTTTTTATTAAATTTTTTTGAAAATGAAATTACAGCATTAGTTTTGCAACAGTTTTTAGAGTTGGAGGTGGTGTGACTGGTATATACTAAGACATTTTTATAAAAAAATCTGTTACTTAAATTGGTGTTTATTTCACATTCTAAAGAAATAATTGTAACGTTTATTTTATTTTAAGCACACATATGATCTCAGCTGTGTTATTACATAGAACTTGTTACAATTAATTTTTAATTGAATAAAAATAAAATGTTTATTTTTTTATTATTTTTCTTTTTTTTAGCATATGTATATCTGAATAATACGGGGGAAAAACAGCAGACACTCGCTCAGCATACAAGGGAGCTTTAAAGAATATCAAATATAAGTTTTTGACCTCATACTTCAATTCATTTCATTTCATAGTTTGGTGAATGGACTCTTATTCAAACAAAAAGGTGAAAATAGTAATAACAAAGTGGATGTGTCCAAACTTTAGGCTTAAAGGGCCATCAGTGTCTTGGCTATACCCTCACTTGTAACCACATTGCTCGGGGCCTTTTTCAACATGTAAAATTTGTCCTTGCATTCAGAAATGAAACTTTTTGTGTTCTTAAGGTGACTCTTAAACACGTAGGATGATGCAAAACTCCTAGGGTTTTCAAAAGTCACCTGAGGAGCCAAGTCTGCAATTCTAGAGACATAACAGTGATTAATAGAACCATTAATTCAGGCAGATTTTCATCCCAAAACCTTACTCATCTTTTCCCTAATAATGGATAATTACAATCTATGGATATTGTCAAAGGTGGAGAGCAGATTAAATGGTTTTGCATGAAGAAGTTACAGCATCAGTTTTACAATAGTTTCAGAGGCAAAGCAAATTCCAGGATATACATAGAAAATCTAATTAAGAACCTGGTACCTAAACTGGTTAAAATTGTGTTTATTTTATTTTTTATTTTATTTTTTATTTTATTTTATTTTATACTACTACTACTACTACTAATAATAATAATAATACTTATTATTATTGTTGTTGTTTTTATTATTGTTTCTAATAATTTATTTAATGTTTAAATAGTAATATATTACTACTACTACCACTACTACAAATAATAATAATCTAATATTATTTAATATATTTTTTAATTTACTTTTTTTTTTAAGTATTATTTTTTTTTGAATGAAAATACAATATTTTCATGAAAGCATAAACAGAGACTGTGACACACACACACACATACATATAGTTTTATTATACTGTATTTTGTATATTTATTGTGTGTGTGTGTGTGTATATAATGCACATTATATACATTATAAAAATGTGTATATATTTAGAATATTTATTCTTATTATTTATAGGTTTTCCTACAAAGAGGCAATTTATACAGCTTTGTTACTTAATAAAATATTGTGTGTTTTGTATTTTGAGTAAATTATTTAACCGGATCTTTCTATGAATGATAGGAAGTGCAAATATGATTTAAGCTTTAACTCATTACATACAACTATTCTACAATTGATTTTTAATTGAATGGGAAGCAAAAAGGGGTGGAAATGCTGTTTCTATAAGGTCTCTGAATTTGGTTTTTAATCAGAGGTTTAACATTAAAAACATTGTGACAGTATTTAAACTAAATTTTACAGAAATTAAGCATAAAACTGCATCTTAGAATGCACTTTCTGTACAGTCTTTAGTTTCAGAGGTAGAGTGAATCCTAGAATATACTGATTTTAAGAATCTTTTACCTAAACTGGTATTAAAATTCATTTTTTAAAGAAATAGTGTATTATTTTTATTTATTTATTTTTATTTTACTTTACATGCCAGGGTGTAATTTATGAAAAATGGAAACATGATTTCAGCTTAAGTCATTACCTATAACTATTACAGTTTAGTTTTAAATGAATGGAAGCCAAAAA
>NW_015648618.1:465432-470392 GCF_001515625.1 Sinocyclocheilus rhinocerous
CTGTATTTTGTATATTTATTGTGTGTGTGTGTGTGTGTATATAATGCACATTATATACATTATAAAAATGTGTATATATTTAGAATATTTATTCTTATTATTTATAGGTTTTCCTACAAAGAGGCAATTTATACAGCTTTGTTACTTAATAAAATATTGTGTGTTTTGTATTTTGAGTAAATTATTTAACCGGATCTTTCTATGAATGGGTAAAAAAATATTCTGTGTTAATCAGTGTTATGCCACAAAATCTGGACTTTGAACATTTATTTATTTGTTTGTTTATTTGTTTGTTTATTTATTTATTTAATCATGCTTTCAGCTAGTAATGTTTAAATCTAGTTTTCAGAATTCCACCGATTTTCCTCCTCAGTCTGCAGATTTTGTGTTTATGATATTGATAAAAGTTATAAAGTCTTACCAATTCATTCCTAAAGTGCACTGTGCATCATATTGAGAAACTGGCTCTCTCTTCTTGCTGGTTTCTGGTTTGGCTGCAGAAACGAGTTGAGTGGCCTGTCTTAAACACTGACTGGCAGGGAAAACAGACATGACTCTGACACAACTGTAGGTAAATGAGAGCTGGGTAAAAGCGATCAGATTGTCCAGTCAGTTGTTGTGGGTCTGCCAGGTCACATAAACAAAAATCACAGTTGTGCTCATATACACATGCGCAGGCCAAAATGCATTGTGTCATCATAAATACTTCAGCAGTGTTTTATAAGGCCCTGAATCAGGGGCTCGCCACCAGAGCAAATCAATATATGTCAGCTTTATTCAGAATACATCATTTGCATAATGTAAAACTTGTGAGACAGGAGTGTTAAGACAGGAAAGGCTGTTGTGAAATTGGCCTGAGCGCAAACCCCAGGATGAATGGCCATGCTAACATTCGTCATCCTCCAGCACAAGCCCACACACACACACACACACAGAGCCCACCATGATTTACCTCGGTGTCTGAGGCCGCACCATAATGCCACATTGTTCTGCCATTAGCTCCTCAACGGCCTCTAAACTTAATTTCCCTGATTTGTGTCAACGCGTCGACAAGCTTCACCATCGATTAAAGTGTCGCGGGAGGCTTCTCACACCCATAAGGGACTGGGGGTGGTGTCACTGGTTGAGTAAATATACAGTGGGTACGGAAAGTATTCAGACCCCCTTAAATTTTTCACTCTTTGTTATATTGCAGCCATTTGCTAAATAAGATTTAATAAAAATGGCTATATGTGGTCTTAAGATCCTAAGATATTTCAAGCAGCATTTTGTTAATTATTTTAGAATTACTATGCATGCAGCTTTTGTGCGCTCATATTAATTGATTGGAATATTTATACTTAAAATTCATTTGTCACACTGCGGGAGCATTCAAAATGAACAAGTAAAGGCAAAAGAGCGATTAAGATGGTAAATGGTGACCAATCACAGGACCTAAAATATTCACTCTTCCTCAAATATTAAAATAAATTTTTATGTAAAATTAGGGATGCACAATATATCAGTGCCAGGTCAGTTATTAGCCTTTTTTATTTTATTTTATTTTATTTTATTTTATTTATTTATTTATTTATTTATTTTAATTGGATAACATGCTGATTTCCATCTTTAAGTTTTGCCATAATTAAAAAAAATATCTATAAATATAAAATAAATATAACAATAAAAACAAAAATAGACACTTAATGTAATTTTTTGCAAATGTCAAAATGAATAGAATTAGAATTTTTTTTATGTATGGTGCTCATGTGGGAGATTTGAGTTTGAATCTGGCTTGCACAATTTCCTTTTCCTGTTAACCCCTCTTTCTGCTAATTGTTCCTGTGTTTTATATAATTTTCTTTAAATGCAAAAAATAAAAAATAAATAATAATAATAGTTCAAAGTCGATGCCAAGAGTTTGATTAACTCATAGTGTCTATATATTTGATTAAAAGAAAATGCTATACTTTCTACTTAGTGATTTGAGGAAAAAATGCATTATGTACAAATTATTGCAAGAGCATAGATTAATAAGCAAGATTATAGTTAAGTTCAAGGCTCAAAACACACTAATACAGAAACCAGAAACAGAGTACGGAAGCAACTATGGAAAATGGTAGCTTTGGTCTCTCGTCTTGACGTGTCTTAATGGTTATGCAAGAAGTGAGTTCTTGATGATCCAGTGAAAACAGGACATACAGTAAACCTCCATCCAACAGGGAGGCTCCTGAAAAACAGCACGGATATAGATACAAAATGCAGATAAGGATAACATGAAGGCATTCGAGAATTCAGAGATGGACAGAGAGAGACATGAGATGACTTCAGAACATGAAAGACTTTCGGTTGTTTACATGTATTGATGTGGCTTTTGGAAGGAGACACAGTAGATACAGATCAGTGTGACCTGTCAGACCTTTGACCTCCACGCTTTCACCTGTGACCTGAGCTGACCTCTCGCCCTCCTTTGAGTGGAGCAGTGGAGTGAGAAGGTGAGGTGGGGTTTAGATGGAGAAATGACTTCTACAGTATAGATATTCTCAAAGACTGATCTCATCAGCCACAGATGTTCATTATATCCTTCACTGAGGAAAAAAAACCTGATAATTTCTCTTGCAAACATAGTTTCCTTGCATTATTGGTTTATTGATTTGAATGTAAACCCTCGAACTGGGTTATTACTCTGCCCTACAATGGCAAAGCAACTACAACACTAAAATGAATAAAAATGGCTTCAGTGTTATGTGTTTGTAATTTGATCTGTTTAATATTCAATTTCACACTCTGTCAAACCTGTTTGTCACAGGACAAAGTCTAATGTGTGTGTGTGTTTTTTTTTGTTTTTTTTTTGCTAGGGGAAATTGTATATATTTTGAAATATTTATATAGCATTAAAAAAATAGATAAATGTTGTTGATAATAATAATAATAATAGATGGCGATGATGACCGTTATTGTTATTGTATTGTTTATTATTATTATTATATTTTAAAATGTATGTAGTGTAAAATGTCATAAATGTGTATTTTTTCCTGTTTAAACTTTATTTAGAATTTTACAATTTAAACGTTAAATTAATTTGATTTAAATATATAAATAATAATACATTATTTAATTGTATGTTACATTTAAACAACAACAACAATAATAATATAATAATGAATCAGATCAAATCAATGTTTCCTTCTGAATACTGATTGGAAATCATCACAATCAATCAAAAACATTTTCTATTTGCAGCCCAATTTTTTTTCCAGGTTTCTACATCTAAAGTAACGTTTAATGGTCAGTAGAATTAAAAAGAAAAGAAAAACTTTTATTTTTGACAGTATATATGAACATTAAAATATATAGCCGCCTTTATATTGTAAGGATTGAGGGCCATCACAAAGGGAATCATCATATTTGAGTTTTTTTTTGTTTTTTTTTTTTGTATATGGCATCAAAAAGTATGGAAAACCCTGAGACCTTTTTTCTTTGCAGATGTTACTAAATTTTACCTTTGCATTGCAGTATAATAACCTGAGTTTTGATGGTTATTAGTATTTTGTTGTACATATAACCACACTTGAGTGATTCAAGATGGGTACGTGTGGTTGTGGCCAGAAGTCCTTATCGGGTCCATAGCAAGAATCAGTGCTACTGTTGGAAAATAGTTTTTGTGTATGTACACAGAGACAGACGCACAGCAGCAGAACTGGGTCCTTTGATGATAAACTCTGCGTTGCTGTGTAAATCTGTTGTCAGTCTACAGCTTCATTCAGCAGCATAATTAATGTGTAAATATGCTGGCTCATATCTCGCCGCTGTTACATCAAGGCAGGACTTTGGGGGTCTGTTTGTGTGCATGTGGGTGAGATTTATTCGGCTTGTACTCCGGTGCTTCATTATTGCCGAGCATCCGAGAATGCAGGATCTCCAAACAATTTATGACAGACACCTTTATTGGCCCCTGTAAAATAAAAGCGAGGAGAAAAAAAAGATTAATCATCTCTCTCTCCATCTATCATTCGGGCCCCGGAACGCCCCATTAAAAAGGGCCGAGGTTTTACAGCATTTTAAACGGGCATATGTCTGGTCACCATTGGCATTCAGCTGTGAGGGCAGCTTTAGGACCCTGCGCTCCAACTCCGCTATCTAAATGAAAGGTTGGTGGTGTCGGCAGTTTTGCCCATCTGGATTTATACCATTGCGCGTTGTTTAATTGTGCCACTAAATAATGCCCATGTATTATTTAATAGGCTGTTATTGGGTTTTTAATTGGCAGGCCAGGAGGCACTTCAGTCTCAGAGAGTGCATTAAAAAACACAGGAATTGGCCCGGTTATCTGCGCTAACTGGTGAGGTGGGTTTGTGTTGAGGTGTCAGGTGTGTGTGTGTGTGCGCGTGCGTGCGCCCTCTGCAGGGGTTTCAATTTCTACTGTAATATGGCTGTTTGTTTAGACCAGTTCCAGTGGTCGTAATGCTGCTGAAATATGGTTTGCGTTGAAAACATTAATAACAGTACAATCCGATATGAGGTTTTATGAGAACGTGCGTTTCAAGACATTCCTTAAAATGCTGTCTCTTCTAATTACCATATGGCAACACTACACAATTTAATAAACTCTTATTTCTTGTTTAATGTGTTATTTATTTATAACTCTATAAAAGTGCATAGTTTACCTTCAGCTACCAGGCAAAATTTTGCTTTTTTTTGTTGTTTTTTTTAAAGGGGTCATATGATGCAATTTCCATTTTTCCTTTCTCTTTGGAGTGTTACAAGCTCTTGGTGCATAAAGAAGATCTGTAAAGTTGCAAAGACTAAAGTCTCAAATCCAAAGAGATATTCTTTATAAAATTTAAGAGTCAACCACGCCTACCTAAAACGGCTCGTTCTAACACGCCCCCACATATCTACATCACTATGTGGGAAGATTTGCATAACACCGCCCAAATGTGCACGCAAAGAAAGAAAGCGTGGTTTCAGGAACAGCAGT